>NC_031799.1:53270417-53339945 GCF_001522545.3 Parus major | reverse complement strand
TTATTGCTGTAGTTATTGTTGTTTTTTTTCCTGGTTATACTAGTAAAGAACTGTTATTCCTATCCCCAGATCTCTGCCTGAAAGCCCTTTGATTTCAAAATTATAATAATTCGGAGGGAGGGGGTCTACATTCATTCATCCCAAGGGAGGCTCCTGCTCTCCCTAGCAGACACCTGTCTTCTAAAACCGAGACAATGAGGTACCAAGCGGATGTTGTAACAAAGAAGTGTTATTTCTCTGATTTCTGGGATACTTGTTTCCACCAGCGCAGACACAGCTCCCACTCCAATTTCACATGAAAGTCTCAGAGCCCAAAGAACTGCGAAGGAGGGAAAAGGAAAACTGGAGAAACACCTTGGAAAACAAGCTGGCTGGTGAACTGAAGATCCACTCGCCTTTTCTACTACTTGCAGCATGATGAAGAACATGTTCTAATTATCTCTTGTTTTTCTCACACACAAAATGTATGCACTCAGATTTACTGTATGGGTTGATCTTCACTGGTCCACTGCTCACTAAGTAGTTTTTGTATCAACAATATCTCAGCTACTTCAGCCTGTGCCAGTCTGTAATTTACTCTCTTTTGTTTCCATGTTTTCTATTTTAAATCCCACCCAAGGGGAAAAAACACATATATTTACCTATTGTAGACAAAACACAAAAGGAAAAAGAAAACTATGCTGACTTTTCAGAGAAATTAGTGTTTAGTTGATGTATTTCCCCTGTCTGATGCAGATTTCTGTGTATTTAATTTAAAAAAATACTCCTTGAAAACTCATCTAATTTTTTTTTTTTTTGCAAAGAGATATGAGTAAATGAGGTCATGATCTTAAAGACTAGTACATATATGAATACTCTGTAGTTAAAAATCCAGAGAGAATCTATTGCATTAACTTATGCAGAAGGAAATGATATATTATTAAATCCAAACTCATATAGAAAAACAGACTTCTTCACAACCAACAGCTTGAATGGAAAGGTAATTCAATTTTCTTAATCCAGAGAACATGGGTAGAAACACAGAACAAGTCCTGGGATGTGAAATCTCTTTTTCAGGTCTGAAACAGAAGATGTGTAAAATATTCTCCTATCATTTCAGACACAAGTCTCTATGCTCAGGAAGTTACCCTGCTTGTCTAACTAAGATGCACATGGACAGATAAAAATCCAAAACAGCCAACCAAAAGCCAGCCCTCAGATATGATACAGATGGAATAATTTAAAAATTAAATAGGAAGGTCGTACCTTCTTGCTTTAAGAATACCTCTTAAGAGAACTACCTTGAAACCTTGGAATCAATATTCCTCAACATCTAGAATTAATTTTGCCTTTTTTTTTTACAAAAGCTTTCTATAAAAAGTTTCTATAAAACTTTAAAAAAATTTCTATAAATGTGATGGCAAGTGCTTCTTTAGCACTGCAAAACATTGCAGGATTATTCTTTCTTTTAAAGAAGATGATAATTCACTGTTTGGCCAAGCTGCATGCTCTACTTTTTCCCCTACACTTTCAGACTTGTTGTCGCATTAAAAATTAATCATACTTCACATAATCATCTTGAATTTAGATTTGGATTGCAAAGTTAATGCCATACATGAATACTAGAGTCTGTGAAGGAGCTAGAATAACCACTTACAGGCAGTTAGTGATTTAAAGAAGAGATTCTTCTAACTGTAATGTTAGGGGCTTAGAGGCTTGTTTTCAGCATTTTATTGTGTGTCTTAATCTAGCAAAAATAATCTCTTCTTGCCACTAGCTAAATATCAGCAGAGAAATAAAATATGTCACTGAAAAACAGACAGATTACTAAAACAATAAGGAATCTAAAAGCTTCTTATTAAAAGCATATTTTAAAATCAAAACGTGAAAAGTATAAAATGCACTTTAAAAATATTAGAAATAATTCCTCTTGACAACTTGATAATAATTTTCTTTATCATTAGACTATAGGATGATATGACAAAAATGCTAAATATTTCCCATTCTTTTTCAATCTCAAATTATGGGCTAAGAAAATTCATATAAACCTTGAGAATAAGTTTCTTCATTTTTGTCAGAGCTTAAAGAAAATAAATTAAGTACATTAATACATATAAATACACTACACAGTACACAATTTTTCCATGTTTGGATATGCTCAAAAGAGCAGAAAGGATATGGAAAAAAATACATGATGTTGTAACAAGTAATCTAATTCCATTTCTGGGGGTTTGGGATATATAGACTATCCTAGGTTGACAGAGGGTACTGAATATCACTTGGTCCTTCCCTCTCACATTTTTGATACAGCCTGCATATTCTATAAATATGTTTTTAAGAATGTTGTCTGCTGATTGACCCTCTCTACCTCTCTGGCATAGTTCTGCTTTGTCCATCAGGACTGCAGTAATTTGCTTTAGAAATTGCAGCCTAGAAAGCATTATTCTTATAGCATAATCGTGCTTTCAGAATGATAAAGAATGAACTTCAGCTGTAGAATAAATTCTCTATGCTGATGCCTCAAGAACATACTCTGTAACAAAAAAAATGTACTCATGGAATACAGTGATTCTGATGCAAAAGGGCATGCAGTTGCCTTCCCTATTGTTAGAGGTTACTGTACATGACCTAAAGGTATTTCCTGCAAATTGATCCATTTACAGAAAGACATTGAGTTTTGTGTGGGTTAGAAAAGAATGTTTATTGCTGTTTCCTTGTCTGGCCTGTTTACAAAGGCTGCAGTTATCTGTTAAAGGAAAAGACAACAGAAACATGAGAGAATGGAATAAACAACAGCTGAGAGATTTGAAAGCTACCCCAGAAGGTGTAGTATCTTGAAACTTTTAAAGATAATTGTTAAGACATTGTTTTCCAATGTTGTTTTGGCATGCATCCCCCCTCAGTGCTGTGACCATATCCCTTATTCAAAGTTATCTGCTATTTTATTACCTGCTCACTCCCTTGGCACAACTGGAAGTGGCAGGAGTAAGATTAAGGTGTCTTGGTCTTGCAATCATTCCATGCCATCTCCAAGTCCAAACTTCTTTCCTGAAGATGAGTTATGTTCCTTTTTCTGCCCCCATATCCCAAAAGAACATGGTATCAATCTACAGTGACACTCCTCACGGAGAAACAAACCACCAAAGGAAGACTTCCAGACCAAATGGCTCCTCCAAAAACAGGAAAAACACACAGGCAATGAAGCAGTAGCTGTCCTCACTCAGGCAGCCATTCCTCCTCTGGGGGCAGCAGGATACAGTGTGGAGATGGCTCTGATAAACGCAGGTAAAGACATACCTGTTTAAGGAGCTACTCAGTTCGATTTACCTGTGTGATTTGAACAAAGGTATTTGGCAGAAATCCTGTCTTTTCCTGCTTTTGAACATGGAAGATTTGGAACAGGTTTAAAGTGAACTGCAAAAAACTCTGAAAAGCTACACAGCAGCAAATGTGTGTGTATGTGTTTGTGCTGTATGTGCAGACTGCAGAGGTGGCAGCTCTGCAGTGGGAAGAGGACAGGGGCTGCCCTGTGCCAGACACAATCATTCTGTCTCCAGCAGACATGTCAAAGGACATAGCTGAGCCCATCAGCCAAGCTAGAGTTACCTTCCTGAAAGCAGATTCCAGAAAGATCAGAACACACCAAACAAGTGCAGGGAAGGAGGAAAAGAAGGTGAAAGAGAGAAAATGAGAAAAAGTGGAGGGAACACCATGAGTAGGTTGTGATGCTCCATGATGTAGCCGATTCAAACACTGCAGCCTCTGGGGAACCCTCACACTGGAGCCAGTGTATATTTTCTGATGGAAATACAGACTGTGAAAATCCCAGGCTGGAGAATGAAAAAGGTGGTTGAGGTAAGGGTAACACTAAGAAACAGTACTTACACTAATCCCCTACAAACCTTTCTCTGTGAGGCTTTTGATGTGGGTGGTGGTGGAAGTACAGCAGGGAAGATGGAACTGAGAGAGGAGAAAAGGTGTTTTTTAACCTATTCTTAAAAATATGAAAAAAAAAATATTAATAATAATTTGTTATTGTTCCTAATAATTTACTTTTTTGTAAATGTAATTTAATTGGAAGTAAATATAATTCCCCCAAGCTGAGACTGATTTGTCCAAGGCAGTAATTAGTAAGTGATCTCCCTACTTTTATCTCAGTCCACAAACTTTCTTATCCTATTTTCAACCCCTCTCCTGCTGACAAGAAGGGAGTCAGTGAGTAGATGAGTGGGTATTTGACTCCTAGCTGAGGTTAACCCATCACATGTGTCTTTTGAATATGTATCCACTAGTATCTTGTAAAAATTAGAACAGAAACACCTTGGTTTTGTTTTAATGGTGATAAGAAATGGATTTTACTCTTTATCTATCAAGCTCTTCCATGCCCATGATGTCAGCATGCCAGTATTTTCTCACTGAATACAAATGACATAAGCTCTTAGTTCCATTAATTTTTCAAATTAATCACATCAAGGTTTAGTTTTGGCTTTACTATCCTTGTTGTCAGATTAATGTGATAGCAGAAATTATTACTTTTACAGTCTTGTATAGCTGAATTAGGTTTTAAAGGCTAAAAATAGGAAGCCACATAATACTACATAATGCATGAATTAGAAGTACCTTAGGGATAGGTTAATATTTAATATTGGTTTGAAGTTAATGTTTGGATTCTAATTATAGTTTGAATTACTAAAAACATGGGTTCAGCCAGGTACCAATGGCTGAAAAATGGGGTTTTTTAATCTTCAAACTGGTAAGAAAGTGTTTGAAAAGGGCTTTATTTTAAGTACTTACATTTGCATTGGATAGCACTGCATAGGAGTGGTCACAATTTTAACTCTTACGGTTCTATGCTAGCAGGAAATTAGGAACTGGTTAATTAAGGCAGTGTTCTTGTACTGCATGTTCACAGTGGCAGCCCAAAAGAAGTAAATTATTTCAAATGAACATGCCGTGCTCAGAAATGGCAGCCTTGGTCATATCTTCAATGGTTTTAAGTTTCTATATTATTTGATAGAGTGTAGGGCTAGAATTGCAGTCGTAATTTCTTATGCAGAGGTGAGGCAATCATAATATTTGGAGATTCTCCCCTTCCTGACCTGATGGATGCAATGTTCCTCTCAATGTCCTAGTGAGATCTGAAGCTATTAACAACAGATGAAGCTGCAGCACCAAAACAGAGTAATTCCAGTCTACAACTCCCTACAGCCCAATAAGTTATTACATTTGCACAGCATCAAGCTAATGTGTACTGAGTATTTTAAGTTAAATTAATCCTTTGTGCAACTGATGTACAGCAACTACAAGCTTCTGTTTGTGATCAGAGGATAGAAAAACAAGCTCTGCAAGCTTCTGGTTATTTTTGGTGCATTCCAATATATACTTTACAATAGAACTCTGTTCCCAGCAACATAAAATTATTCTACAGTATTTCTTATTCTGTTCAATAATATAATTTACAGACATGTATTATGTAGGATTTATTCACAATTTCATTAGCAATCCATGTAAAATAGATTCTAGAGTGCAAATAAAGAAAGACTGACCAAAATAAAATCCTTTTTCAGTGAAAAACACTTGGCTTTCACTATCTCATTTCATAAAAAATAAAAGAAACCTCTCCACCCCATTCCATTCCTGAAGGGCTCTATCTGATGTATTATAAATGATCTGCTGCTTATTATTAATGAATGTTGACAATTTCTTCAGACTCATATGTGAGCCATTGCTGCATGTTCAAGTGATCATTCTGTCATTACACTATCTCAGACATGAAGTTCTGTTGAATAACTTTCCTAAATTTGAAGGTCATTTAAAAGAAAAAAAACTTTGAAGAATGAAATAAAATCACCATGAATAAAATAATATCCATGTGAAACAGCACTGTCAGCTTAAATAAGCCCATAGGAATTAAAATTGTACTATCAAGTAAATCAGAACAAAAATTACTTACCTAGAAAAGTAGGACTCAAGTGATGAATGCTGTGTATACATTTACACATGCACAGTAGTATAACTGTTGAAGGAATATGAGCAAATGATACATTTACCAGTAAAGTCCAATTCTTGAATAGCACAAGAAAAGTTAGTATCAATTATTAATTGGACTTTCCATTCAGTCTTCTGTCTTAATTTTTTTTTTTTTTTTATTATATACAATAAGAAATTCAGAACCCCTCCATTAAATGCTGTAATTGTTTTACTGCTACAGAGGGTCAGACAGTGAAATGTAATAGAGTCAACTTTACCCTGTCTTGCTAACGCAGTGGTGTAAAAACCTAAGCCCATCTAATTATATGGTCATATTCAGTCTTCAAAGCAAAATCCTGTGACTCATTTCTGTAGGACACCAGTCCCCTGTTTGTTAGAGCGAGTGATGGCACTATCCTGCTCTTGTGTGAGTGCTGCCCTCTGTCTTGTGGAGCGACATTGGGTTCACAGAGCTGAAAAGTATCCCTGTTGTGCTGGGTGCAGGACTGGGCACACCTTGTTATAAATATGACTCTTTTATCATAAGATATAGTAATTGTCTTGATATAGGCATATTAGTTCAGTCCTTCAGGCCCATAGAAATCATGGATCTCTCTGTTGGAAGGGCACTGGGATGTCCACCAGAGCCATGTATGGAGATGGCTTGTTTGAAGTAGACATCTGCCTATTAAAAGTTGGACTAAACCAAAAAAACTTGTTTAGCTTTTGTTCGGTAATCGCTACTTGTTACTTCAAGTTCAAATTGATGATGAGTTCTCCAAACTCTTTCCATGTGCCTGGTTAGACTTCATGGGCCTGCCTGCCTCTAGCTACTGACCAAAAAATATAGATTTAATTGCCTTACATCCCAGAACATTGACAGTAAAAATCAACTATGCTTTCTTTAAAATCAAAACAATTTAATTTTCCATCCTCTGTTAGGAAGGCTAAAGTACCCTTTGTGGAAATGGCTTTTTTGGATATCAGATTTTTTTGCCCAGCATGTTAGAATTTTCTGTCAGGTACTTTGCAGTAGTACTTCAGTTCCAGAGGACTGACCTAGGTTACCAAGACTGACTTGCTATGAGTAAAATGGCAGATTTTATGGAAAACTTGGGCAAACATTTACAGAAAGCCATCAATAGGAAATTGCAGTTCCAAAAGTTAACAAGATTAAGAAAAAAAAAGTCAAAAAACTATAAGTCATTTAAAGGAGACTTTTAATTCAAGATCTTTTACAAGAAAAAAAAAAAAATTGCAGGCAAGTCATATATATTTTTGGAACTCTGTATCCAATAATTTTTGTAAAGTAACTGTGTTATATGCAGTCTGGTAATTTTTCATTCATCTTTTGGCATCATTTTGGTTTATCTTAGTGGTCTCAGGTGAGGATTGAAGAAATTTATTGGCTGTGTGTTTAATAATACTCCACCCAGTTCCTGCTTCATGGTTCATATGATCCATAGATTAAAAATTTTTAAAAGTCATCAAAGTAGCAACCAATGAAAAATATTTCTGTCAGTGAGAAAGCAGCTGCAGAAATGCATGAAAAATCCAAAGTGATTCTGTGCATGAGTTTGCAGGAAATCTGCACTGGAGGTTTCATTTAGAGTCTGGTTATAAATTCAAATATTTTATTTTATTTTATTTTATTTTATTTTATTTTATTTTCTGTTACTAAATGGTATTTTTCATGGATATGTAATAGAGATATTAGATACAGGATTTAGCCTATAAAATGGTTTCTTCATTTTAAAATACCATACAGGGCTGTGAGTGATGTGAGGAGTCCCAGATAATACAGAGTATTTACCTATGGTTTTCCCTTTTTTTTCCTACCTGGAAGGAGCTACTCCCCCAGCCAGGGAGGCAGATAAGCTGATAACATAGCCCTTGTTTCAGGTGCAGCTCTTCTGATTTTGTAAGGCAGGGTAGTTAAATGGAAAGTCTCGAAATCTCAAGTTCCAGATCCTATTTCTGGCTTTCATAGGCAGTATGAAGCATTAATTGGCATAGTCCAATGCCTGCTCTGTTAATGAGGTGTGTGCAGGGGTGCATTTATGTACACAAAAATGTCATTCGTGGACCTCAGCCAAATAGTTACGGGGCAAAGCTCTTGAGTAATGTTTAGTTAGTGGCCCTCATAAAAGCACCCTTTTGCTATTAACTGGCAGAGAATATAACCATATATTGCTGTAGCTGAGTCAGAAAAAAATAATGTGTGATTTCCTTTCTGGAAATGCCAATGTGAACCAAAAGGCCCCGAAAACAACCCTTTAAACTTTATTAGGTATAGCTGAGTTAAAGGAAATACTCTGGATACTAGCAGGCTAGACAAAGAAAAAGTAGTTTGAGTTTTAAGGGAAAAATAATTCATGAAAATGTATCTATTCAGTTCCTCTACAGGTACTCCAAAGGTCAGTCTCAGCATCTGAGATGTAGTAGCTGAGAATAAATTGAATGTTGAAGATACGCTAAGTGGAGGGAAACATCCATGAAACATTTGACAGAAGGAAGTGTCTGTAAAGAAAGTTAGAATTTTGCAACAGTGCTTCTTTTATTTCTTTTAGTTCTGTCCTTTTGGTCTACAAATTATACCTCAATAAGAATATTTTTTTAAATTTTTTTGATTAAGCATTGATAATGCTCAATATGAAATGTACTACTGATGCTATGACAGAACAACCTCAGCCCAAATGTATTCTTTCAAAAACTACATAGATTTCAAAGAGTTACTTATATTTTACTGCACTATTTATTTTACTTTAAAATCCTGAATATAGAGGGAGATCACGGATTAATGGGAAATATATGTGGGTTCTTGCTCCTGAGGAGCAGCCTGGCTCTTCTCCAGCAAAGCTCTCAACTGTCAGCACTAAATTAGTAAAAGACTGACTACAAAGGCCCTCGAAATGTCAGGCCCTACAGATTTACAGGGCAGGACTTTGCACGTGTGTAAACCCATGTAGCTTCCTTCACTGTTTTGGTGGAATTAGTCTGATTTATGCAAGCTGAAGATTTGTCTCAGTATAAACTTTAACAGGAGATTTCCCAGGTCTTCACTACCAAAGGCAAGTAATCATTTCTCAGGAGAGCAAAAGCTGCAGAGGAAGCTTGTAAAGAGAGCACCAGAGCTGAAATGTGGTCTAACATCATGTAAGAATCAGGGAGAAGGACAGCATTTCAGCTGGCTTTGACACATCCAAGAACTGCTTGTAAAATAAAAGATGGTAGTAAACACCCCACTCCATAAGCTAAGGACTTAAAGAAGGAGGTAAAATGAAAATCTTGCTGTAACTATGGAGCCTGTAGTTTTGTCATTCACATAAACATACTGAATATCTTCTCCCAGCATAGCTATTACAAACAATGTTTTGTACAACATAGAGGATAAAGCTAAAAAGATTATACAATTCTTAATATGCACTTAATATGCAAAAAGAATTTCCTTTCTTTTGCACAAGGTTTTCCACTTATTTTGTAACAATAATTTATCCTACTTTTTTTTTTGTGGGCAACTATCTATGTTTTCCTAAATAGGACAAGTAATTTAGAAAGGTCACTAAATAAAATATTAATACTGCCACAGTATTCTTTAGTAGAAGCAAAGAGAGGCTTCTTGGCAATTTGCTACTGATTTAAACAGGACTTACAATTGTAAACACGTGTACAAATATATGTAAAGATTCTCTCAAGGTGTAATGTGATAACAATAGAAATATTTAATGCACTAAATCATGTGCTTGACTGGAGCAGTAGTCAGAGGGTACCAAGATCTCCACTTAAACAGAACTGCAGAGCCAAGCAACTTATCTATAAGTGCTAGTATAAATTGTTTTGTGCAACATTCAAGAAGCATAGAAATCTATGAACCTCTGAAGCGTTTAAAATGAGCAGCAATTGACATGTAATTTCAAATTGTTCCAAAGATGAGATGTCATAGACAGATTCAAACAGTTTGTACGTAAAACTGGAAATAAAACAAAAACAATTGGTTAGAAGAAAAAAAAAAAAAGTATTTCCTTTAATGAAATAAGCAGAAATTCTTGCAGTTTATTATCAGTAATGCTGGATATTAAAAAAACATTAAGGAAAACATAAGAAGAAATTAAGAACATTATATTTTATTAGTTTTAATTAAACATTTTGGAGAGTCTGTCAATTTTTGGAGCAGTGCTGAGCAGAAGTGATGCTTACTCTGCAGTTGGATTAGACTCTGGAGGCAGTGTATCAGACACCATATTTGAATTACAATCCTCACTCCTTGCCCAATAAAGTTTGTAATTTACTGGTCTCCTGTCCTAAGAGTAAACAACTGCCTTTCCTTCTCCAGGCCACCCTGCATGTTATGGTCCAGGAACAGGCAAGGAGTTACCATCTGCCCTTCTCCTTGGACTTCAAGTTCCTTGAAAGAAAATGAGGCAAAAAGCCAGACTTCCTTCCATGTGACCTTTATATGAAGACTAATAAGTAAGAGCAGAGCTCTTAGGCATATACCAAGTCACAATATAATTCTTCATTAGGTTAAGCTTCTAGAAAACATCATGGAATGATCTGAAAATATTGGTAATTCAGTGAGATACATTTGTGAAAGAGACCCTGATCCCCATGGTGATTATCCAGCCAGGAAGGAGACAATAAACCCTACCAGTTTGTTTCAGAATATT
Organism: Parus major; assembly: GCF_001522545.3. Taxonomy (NCBI): domain Eukaryota; kingdom Metazoa; phylum Chordata; class Aves; order Passeriformes; family Paridae; genus Parus; species Parus major. The sequence goes on along the minus strand of NC_031799.1, from coordinate 53,329,329 downwards.
TTTCAAAACAGGAATCCCTTCCTCCTCCCAGTTACCACATTTTCTGTGTTGCTTTAAATTAAAAAATAAACCAACTTTGTATTTGTTATGAAAAGGTAAGTTGACACAATAAGCAAATTTCCAACTGCTTATCTTCTTTCTTATTACTTTACTCAATACAGCTATTAATAATTTAATCTGTTCAACAAATACATCAAGATTCTCTGATAAGAGAGTTAAAAAACACTTTGGAGCATCTATTAATAAATTTCCATAAATAGAAAGTCTCATCTTTTAAGATCACAAGCCCACAAAATCCTTTTTAGTATATAAAACCACTATTAAACTTTTGCACAAGAAAACCTCCAAAAAAACCCAAACAAACCCAAAGCATAGAAGCCACCAAATCCATATATTTCAGGGAGAAAGAACAGGGAGAATGAAGGGCAATTCCAGTGTTTTCAGTCCCTCCAATAACAACTGCAAATGATTTGTAAGGTTTAAATGCACAGAAGCAGTACCATTCAAAGAGGCAGTTAATTTTAGAAATTACATGCTAAACTGATCATCAGCTTCATAATAATTGCAAAAATATCATTATGGCTCTATATTCTTAATCTAGACAGTTTTGACTTTTTCTGTGGGTTCAGAGTCTGCTGGGCTTTCAAAACTGGAAGCAATAGAATGCTGGAGTCTGGCTTCAATGATCACAGCCCATATCCATTTTGGAAAAATAAGCACAAATTGGAATGGCCATATTTGAATGAAGTGTAAAGACCTAATTCACATCTCTTGACATACTGTGAGCACTATTTCAAAGCTTTATAGCTAACCATATTCAAAAGCAGGCAGGCCAAATATCATCAGGGTTGTTTTTTTTTTCCTGATTAGATGTTGAAGTGCTGAGAGATTCTTGCAACAGCTGATGCAAAACATCACAAAAAGGCTTTTCAAGCACCTGAAACATTGAACATCTTCAAGAGTAAGTGGCATTGGCAGCAGTTCTATTCAATGAAAACTATGAACTGGAGGTTTGAACGTGGAGAGCATGAATTCAATAAAGTTCAGAGTCTGTGATAAACACCAAATGTCAAGGGAGAAGGGGAAAATTTTTTGTTTTGTGAGCGTTGAGCCCAGTAACTCTGATTCAGCAACATCAGTTACTCAATCTATTCCTCATGCAGGGAAAATACTTATTCTGGCAAGATCCTCCCACAAGGGCTTAATGCAGAGGAAATAGTGCTTGGCAGAAATTAATTTCTTACTGTTTTCCTCCATTGAAACCATTCTATTTTGTTGGCTTCCCTTTTTAGTCCACAGAGCATAAAAAAATTTGTATCAATTGATTGCTTAAGCCTTATAAAGAAAATTTTACCACGACTGATTCAATAAAAAGTGAAGTAGTTTCCTGTTATAGTATCAACAAATTTGATGACTACTGAAAATAATAATTTAAACATCACAGAACAAATTAAATTGGACTTTTTCACATGTCCTTGATCACACTGGACTGAGAAATCTCTTTTTTGTGGTTTATTGCAAGATTCCTCTCTGATTATGTTTAAGTGTAAGGCTTGATATTAATTAGTTTTAGAATTCTCAAAAAAAATTCCATACTATAGTAAGGAAAAAGTTCTATTAACTCTTTTTTTATTATTACAATTTTTTTTTTCCCAATAAACAAAAACCCTTTTCAGAATACCAGTAAGAAAGTGACTTGTTTTTTTCCTCTACAGGACATTAGGCCTTTATATAATTACTGCCTGAATCATAAAGGAAACTTGGCTTGCAGGTCATTTGAAATAGGTTTCTGGGAAGTAAATGTGCAAATTAATGCAAAAAACAGCTATAGACATGTTGGCACTGGAATAATAGAAGACATGCGTGAGCAGCTTTATCCAATGGGAGTATGTGTTTATATACTATTTCTATATTCTTCAGACATAACACTGAATATAAAATAGGCAGAGTTATTTTGGTGTTCACAAATACTCTAATATCTGCAGTAACTCCATATATTATTAGTTAACTAACAGTTTTATCTCAGTTGCAGTGCCATTTTTACCCACTTTCAATACAGGTTTTAGTACAGGGGAGGACAAGTATGACCTTTTTTCCCTTTATTTTCCCCCAAAATTAGATTTCTCAACATAAACAGAAATTACATCTTCATGACTGTCTATCAAACTCTTTCCAAATCAATGGTAAATCACTGTGCTGGCAGGGTAAGTCAGCCCTTCATAGGGAGACCACAATCTCACTTGGTTTGTTCTGCTGTTGACCTAAATGTGTGACCCAATGAAGAACTGCACAGGCCTGAAAATACACAGATTCTACAAGATGATGAAGAGTAATATTAAGTAGCCTTCCTCCAGTTAGTAGACTTAAATGCTGGCTTTGTTCAAAATAGAATGTAAGATTAAACCAAAGAGTTCTGTTCCATGTCTCATGTTATTAACATGGGACAGCTGAGAGCCCAAGCACGGCAGAAAATCAGAGTGGCACCAAGCATTACCTGGATTTAAGCAGACCTATGGCTGCTCTTGTTAATGCTGGTGATTTAAGGAAAAATCATTGCTCTGCAGTTGGAGACAAAATTACAGGTTTCTGACTTACACGATTCTCAGCTTGAATTGCATACAAATTTGTAATTTGATTTTTAAACTATATAAGAGCGTGAAATTAATCAGTATGTTGCTATCATCAGACACCTTCTCAGAAAGGAGGAAATGTCCTCTAGAACTAGCAAAACAAATATATAAATCTTTTTCACTGTAGTGCTATTAATTCAGGTGACACATTACTGATCTTTTAAACTTAATGTTATAGCCCAGACAGAGATATAAGTGGAATTTGTAAAAATATTTTCTGGAGCATTTCAGCATTTTTACTAACTTAGAAAACTGAGTGTTTCGGCTGAAATGTTGTGCTTTGCTCAATAACATGCAAAATACCTCTGCTTTCTGTTTAATCAAATCTGAACGCTCGTGAACAGACCTTGAACAGATGCATCCCCTGAAAGTACAGATATGTTTTTGTCAACATTATGCTTCATTGTCATCAAATATTGGGAGGACAGTCATCTATTTGAAGAATATTGAGAGGAACAGGCAGGCCCTGTACCAAATCAACACAAGATTTGGAGTTATTGGTAGAGTGTTGGGGGGTTTTGACCAGAAGATGGCCTATACACCACCTGGACTGTGGTGTATTGGTGGGATGCACCTTTCTCCGAGGAGAGAAAAGGGAGCCTGCACAGGAGCTAGAAGGACTCATTGATTGATTTTAAAACTAGATTGGAAGGGGGAAAGGCACAAAAGCAGTATTGCCAGGGATGAGCAGAGGGATGGCACATCAAATCTTGAGGAACTGACTGAGGGTGCGGGCAGTACCTCAGTGAGGTATTGGCAACAACAAACCACACCTGAAACCAGCACGTGCAATCTGAGAAAGAGGCAAGATGAGCTCAAAGATTTGGCCCAGACAGATGACACCGTTGGTACAGCCTGGTGGGACGAGTGAGTCCTGTGCCTGGTGTGGGTGAGGGATGGTTACAGGCTCCCCAGGGCAGGCAGGGCAGTGAGGTGGCACTGTGTGTGGAGAGAGGGGCTGCAGTGTACAGAGCTCACAGTCAGCATTGGTGTGGCTGAGAGTGTCTGGGTAAGGGTTAGGGGACAAACAGATAATGCATATGGAAGATGAAGGCAGCAACGAATTTTCCTTCAAGGAGCAAAGGAGCACCTCCAAATCAACTTCCCCTGCTCTTATCAGGGATTCCAACTTGCCAGAGGTTAACTGGGAATGTCACACAGCTGGCACAGAGGATTCTTCAGATTCGGAGGATTCCTAAAACATCTTGATGATAACTTCATGGTACAGATACTGAGGAAGTCAGTTAGGAATGGTTTATTGCTGGTTAACAGAGTCTCCTGAATGATGTGGTGATTGTCTTGGCTACAGTGAATGCAGAGAAAGAAAAGCTCATAAACAGCTACCTATACTGAAAGAATTTTGTTGACATCCAATTCCACCATTTCTAGCCTCACTATCTGCTTCATTTAATAAATACATTTACCAGCTTCAGCCAGCTGGCAAAATTAACAACTAAACTAAAACATCTGGAGTACTTTTGGACATGAAGCTAAAATTAAGAAGTGGAGGCAAATGGGAAAAGATGAGCAAAAATCAGGAAAGGATTTAATTTTTTTAAAATGCACAAGGCTAGAATTTTGTGCTGTGGAAGGAGCTGACGGAGAAGGAAAATTCTTCTAACTCCCAGTGCATGTCACTCACCAGCTGCCTGTTTCTTGTGTTAGGTTCTTTCACAAAAAAACACATGGTCCTTAAGCAAGAGGCAGCCTCCTGTTTGTTTCTATGGTCAGCTTAATTGAAAGAGGAGAAAAATTAATGAAGAAATGGTCAGGAAATAAGATTTTACATGTAGGTACACAGCATTTTTTATGTTTTTTTATAAGGTAGAGATAGATTCAGTAGGGTAAGAAAAATACCAAGTGTCTGTAACAGTTGTTTTGAAAACAAGAGTTTTACAGCAAGCTGTTCTTAATTTCCTTTTAATAATCCAAGAAAAATGTTCCAAGACTATCTAAAAGTTTCTTCAGAAGACTGTTTTATGTTTTCAGAAAATGGTAATTCTCTGGTAAATCTGAGAAACATTTTTTTCATAAGACCCTTTAGCTCAGCACTCCCTGTGGAATATACTGAGGAAGAGTAGGAAAACATTATTAGGTGAAGGGGTTGTTCCAAATTTGGGGTACAGAAGTTAGAATACTGCAACTATTTCTTAAAACTTATCTGCATCTCTACATTTTTTGCATCTAAAACAAAAGGTAATGATGAGGATTTCATTCACCAAAATAAAACACAGTAGTTCCTGGTGTAGAGGGAATTCTTTTAGCATAATTTCAGCGATGGAAAGATATAGCATTGAGACTTGCTGCCAGGAAATAACTAATACTCACTTTACAATTTATACTATCATTTGAACCCGGAATGGAGAGGAAGATGGTCAAGGTAAAAGATTTTTTTGCTTTGGTAGAGTATTAAAAGGATGAGATAAGGCAGGCAAAGTGATATATTGCTTTTTCTGGAATTCTCTTTTGAGTGAAAGAAAAAATAGGAGAGGTTGTTTTCTTTTTGTGGACCCATGTTTCAAGCATCTAAAACAAATCTTAGAGTCATAGAAAGATTTGGATTGAAAGGGACATTGAAGATCATCTAGTTACAAATATCCTGCCATGGACAGGGCCACTTCCCACTATACCAGGTTGCTCAGCCCTTTCAGTCTGGCCTTGAACACCTCCAGGGATGGAGTATCCACAGCTTCTCTGGGCAATCTATGTCAGTGCCTCACCATCCTTACAATGGAGAGCTTCCTCCTAATATCTAGTCTAGAATTTTTCTCTCAGTTTGAATCCATTCCCCTTTATCCTGTCATGCCCTTGTAAATTTTGCCTCTTTATCTGCTCCCTTCAGAATGTGAATAAAACCTGGAGCCATGTTACTCAGATTTGTTCCTTCAGGCAATATCTGGCTTTAAGATTAGCTTAATCTTGTGCTTTGCTCCAGTGTTTAGGAGGCAGCTGGTAAATAGTCTTATTCCTTCAGTCAGCCTTCCTGGAAGAGTAAGTCACATGAGAGCACAGGATTTTTCCTTTGGATGGGTGGACAGGAAGAATAGGAAGGCCAAAACTGAAGGTCTGGATCATGCTGGCAGAAATTAATTTCACCAGAGAAAAAGAAGAACAAAAGGAACGCCTCAGCATAATTGTTTATACTCAAAAGCAAACAAGAAAAAGTATGACAAAGAAGAGATCTAGAGATGATTAGCCATGACAAAATCACACTGAAGTGTCAGAAGCTAACATGCATGAAACCAAAAGTTTATTTTTAAACGAGTCGTATTCATTTGAATGGTCTTACGTGGATATTTAGGAAGTACAAATTTTTTTCCAGCAGCTTCATCTATAAAGAGGCAAACTTAAAGGTAAATTAACTTAGTAACTTAAGGCTATTATTTATTTTTTGTTGTGTCAACCTCAGCTTTGTAAGGTAAAACCAGAAATGGCAGTAGCTATGACAATGAGTTGTATACCTTACCTTCAGCTTACAAAGCTGAAATAAGTGAAAGATATTACACAGTTGGCAGATTTCTCCCTCTATTTGTTCCTGAATGTACTGGGGAGAAATAGAGAAAATTTTGCTTTGGCTAAATTTACTAAAATAGAAATACATGGGAGAGCTTCAAAGCTTTGTGTGACAATGGTAGAGGACACTGCTAGCAAAAGGAAAGAAATGACAGCTGTTTAACTTGATTCTGTTTTCAATTCAGATAAAAAAGAGGAAAAGACAGTATAAGGAGAAGAACATTTTATTTCATATCCAGGTAAGTAAGATTAAACTTTTACAGTGATCTGACATTTTCTCTTTAAATTACTTTAGTCATCACAAGAGGATAAATTACTAAGAAAAGAAGTCAATGAAGAAAGACAAATAGAGTATATAACCTTCTCACTCTTTGATCTTAAAAATATATTGCTACATATTTTTTACAATTCATTTTATGGGTAAAGAAAATAGACTAATTTTTAAAGAAAAATAAGTAGATGAAACTAAGTATCAAAACAGATATTAGAGGATATTAGCAAAGAAAACTGAAACAAAGCTAGCACTTCAAAATCAAACTTTTCCAAATCTTCAAGCTTTTTTTCTTAGTCCTCTTGGTACAGAAGTACTGATGATGGATTTTCATTCATTTGAAGTCAAAAGTTGCAGAAGGACTGGAAAGGAAATTTCATTCTGGGAAATATTAAAATGAGCTCTTATCTTTTTGTAAAATCTATACTTCAACAACACGCATAGTCTTACCTTGGCAAAGATCCTAATCTCAGCTTGTTTGCTTTCTCTAACATATGCTTGACTCCATTTATGATGTCAGGCTGCTTTCTACAGTGAAAGATTAAATTAATACTAAACGCCAATAACAGTCCAGGAATGGGCATGCTTCGCTGAAGGAAAAATGGTTTTTTCCCTCTGTTGCTTATGACAAAAAATGTGAAGAAAATAGTTGTTGCATAACATCCACCTCATTTTCCTGTTCTTAGAATTCTATTCTGAGCTAAGGCCAACTGTAGCTAAATATTTTTAAAGAAAAGGAACAAAATCAAATGCTTAAACCACTAGGCAGAATTTAGTACTGTGTTGATTCAGCTCCTGTCTCAATGAAAATGGTTAATTTTATCTTGAGTATTGAAGTTGAACAAGAACTGGATATGTTTTATTCCTTTCTTTTAAAATGTTTTATCACTTAGGCTACAGACCATATAATGGCATACAGCTATGCCTGATAGATACCAGTGAAATGAAAGATGAATAATTTCAAATTCAGTATTTTATCTCCAGTAACCATGAGATGATTAAAAATTGAGTGGAGTGCTTTATTCTTTCTAATAATATGGTATTTTCTCAAACTGAGAAGGGCCGACCTTGTTTTGTTTTCACAGTTAGCATACACATATTGCTTTCCACTTTGGTAATATGAGATCCCAGCAAGGCCTCTCACTTCAGTCTGTTTCAGAGTACATTTTACTGTGTCTCTCAAAACTACCTCACTGCTTATCCTTCAGCAGATGCAAAAAGCTTTCTCTAACAGAAATGACTACAGCTCACACAATGTACGTAGAATGGCTGAATAACATGAGAAGAAAGAAAAAGTGTAGAGATATCTGAAAGTAAACCACAAAGAATTATATACAGTTCAAACTCAAAAGTGCCTAGATGCAGTTACAAAAGCAATATAAATTGTGGGATATATTGGATTCATATGCTCATTTCAACAGCATTGATGAAAAAAATGGTATTATTCCAGGGCACATGGAAATGTGTGATGTTTGCTAAACCTGCCACAGACTTTCTGGATGGAAATAACACTGGTGTTTCCACCTTCTTATCTACATACCTACCTAAGATCAGTGAAAAAGCTCCTAGAATATATTCCTGACTTTCCAATAAAAAAGAAATTCCTCTGACTGTCTTATTCCTTGGAGAATATTTTAATTTTGTTTTTTTTAATAAAATTCCAGATAAAGAATTGTTCAGTAAGGCATAAAGGAGAGAACTGAAACAACTGTGTCCTCTTGGTGGACCCATTACACATCACCCATCTGAATCTCTTTCTCAAGCCTCCATCTATAAAATGAGCGATATTTCCCTAGCTGAACAGTGATGGTTTTCAAGAATGATATACTATAAGAGATAATTTGAGGCATAGATAAAGACATGACAGAGCAATGCAATTTTTTGTTCCTAAACAAGGTGAGTTTAATAGGTGCTTTGGTCCCTTCAGTACATTTTTCTCATCTGCATGCTGTCTTTTCCTTTATGCTCATAAAACAGCAAACTTTCCTGTTTTGAGTCCTCCCAGCATAGCCTCAGATTCCACTAGGATTTGAAAGAATTTTGAAGTATAATTTTTATTTTTCATAGACTAAAACCCATTTAACTTAACATATATTACCACTTCAGAATTGCCCTCATCAGACCCATCATATATTTGACAAAATTGATTGATAATTTCTATTTCTGGGTCAGATATTCAAGTGATTACAATCTTTGTGCAACAGACTAAATAGTTGCACTTTTTATTTTCTTTTTTAAAAAGATGCATACCAGGTCCCATTTATCTACTTGTATGAAGTGTACACTATTACTGCTTGTATGGAGAAGAAAAGACCTCTCTTGAAATTAAATTACACATTTTATAGAATGAATGACCCTCTAGGTCAGTTAGATGAGGTGACTTTCAGTGTCAGACATTAATAATCAGTTTTTGTACATCAGCTTGTGATAACTGCATCCAAAAATTTAAAGTCTCAGACCTTTCTCACATAGATTTTGCCCTAAGAAGGGACAAACTGCTGGCCTGTCAGGAAAGAATGTTATTTTTTCAGGGAAAATAAATAAGCAAAATCTCATCCTTCTCTATTTAGTCTATGACTTTCTTTATGTAGTCTTTCCCGCTGATTTTCTGAAGCTTTGTCAAATGGATAGATATTAGAGGGGTCCAAAAACGAGCACGAAGGAAAACTATTCATGCAATTCACAGAAAACTGGGGAGATCAGTGACACTTCATAAAGGAATAGACACAAAAGTTGCAAGGTTCATAATTTACATATAGACAAAACACAGACAAAATGTACAGTGTATTGCCCTTGGAGAATTTGTATGGTCTGAGATGATCAAGAAGTTTTGACCACAGAATTTTATGCAGTCAAATGAGGCATGTTTTTCTCATACAAGCTCCTCTCTCTAATTTAATTTCTTGTCATTGTAACAAACAAACAAACAAACAAACAAAAAAGCAAACCAAAAAAAACCACCAACTGTTGGTGTTTAATTTGAAGAGTTGATGTTCATGTCTCTTTTCATATGATCAATGAAATTCAGATAATATTGTTACCAAGAAGACTGGCAGTGTGTGGACTATGTTCTACCTGTTCTCAGCCACACTTGCTCCTTTTTCTAATAGTGCAAGCTTTGCATTGTGTGCTGTCTACATAGGACACAATTTCTGAATTGTGTGTGCCATATTTATTTTTTTTAAGAAATTCTGATTCTAAAAAGACAGAGAAAACTTTCATTCTTCCCAGGATCACTGCAAAGCTTTCAGTAGGTGCTATTTCTGTACAAAAAATGTACCAATACTCTTTATCTGTTAACACACACAGAATAGAAACTCATTGCATTCATCTTTTTCATTAAAAAAATGTACCATAGTATATTTTCATTCAAGCTAGATGAGACTAATGTTTTATTAAACAATTAGATTTTAATGTTGTTGGTTAAGGTAAAAAGTATAAATGTTTGTGAAGAAAAATAAGTCTGTGATTTCTCCCTCAATATGACTGCATTTCCCTTAAAAAGTTGTAATTCTGTGGTAAATTAAGGGTCTAATTGATGATTTTATTCATAGAATCTGTTGAATTATCACATAAAGTAAGAGCATCAATTCTGTAGGAAACAGTAATTGTCAGTCCAGTCTCTTAAATGGTCTACTTCTATGTAAAAATCAACAAGAAATGTTCATCAGGTTCAACACAGAAACATTTAAGTGGAGGATCATGTACTTTTCATGTAAAAAGGATTTCATGTACTTTCTTCTACCAGGAGAGAGCTACTGCAGCATGAAATGTTCTACATTTCATGTAATTGTACATGTCTTTCTACTGTCATTTATTTTCTGGTCATGGTTTGCTTTGGTTTGCTTTGGTTGCTTTGCTTTGCTTTGCTTTGGCTTTGCTTTGGCTTTGCTTTGGCTTGGTTTTTGTTGGTGTTGAGGGATTTCTGTTTTTCTTGTTGTTTTTCTTGGGAATTTTTTTGTTTGTTTGTTTTTCTGTATTGCAGATAATGTATTTTTTGGAACCTACATTTCCTCTAAAACAGACAACATGTTCACCAAGCATTCAGAATACTAAGCTCATCTTTAATGAGCAATACAGAAGTAAAAAAACCCCTCAGTTTTGTAAACACAGCAGAAAGGAATGAAGATGACATATCCTATTCAGTAATTTTGGTTTGCAAATTTGGAGAAAAAATTATAGAAGCTTTCAGAAAACATAACAGAATGGTACTAGAGGTATGCAATATGTCTAATTTCAATATGTCTAGGAGGGAAATAATATTTCTTTCAAACGGGTTCAGTAGAAGGAGTGAAGGAAAACATTCAAAGGAAGTAAAACCATTTGAATTGTTGATAGTTGCAGTTTCCATTCCAAGGGAAATGGTCTTTGCCTCCATTTCTCAGGTTGTCAACCTCTTCCAATTTCCTTACTCTGTCCTTCCATGAAAAAAGAAATCAAAAGCTGCTTAGATGAAAAAAGAAAAAATGTTTTCATGCTCAAGGAATGCGTCCAAACATGCATGTGTGAATGCCTAACAAGCACAATTTTCCCTTCAGAATGGAAAGGAAATTTTGTTGCCTTTGCCGTTCATCTTACGAGCTTTCTTTGAAAATGCAGATAAGTAAACTGAATGCCCAGTGTAACTTGAAAGAAGCAGCAATAAAGCATATTGTGGAACACATGTTCTGAATTTGATTTGCTGACTTGAACAAAAGTAGTAAATATGCTAGCACACATCAAACTTTCTTTTTCTAGGACTGTATTAGAGTCAGTCTGACAGATAAAATAAACATGGTAGCCCTAGTGAGGTTGATGGATTTAAAGCCATTAAGGAGGTAGTTCATTATACTAAGCCAAGAGCCACTTTTGACAAGAAAAATCATTTAACCTTTTCACATGTAACCTTCTAATTAACTTCAGTCTGAGACATAGCAGAGCCTTCTCTCTTTTCCCCTGTCCAAAGAGCTATGTGGCCAAGTATGAGCTGTGACTGTTTACAAACCAAGTTGTAGAGCAATTAAGATAGAGAATACCACTTAGTTTGTAATTAGAACATGTTTCTGTCTTTAGAATTTAAATTTTAGAACTTAAATTTTTACCAAGGCTTTGTGGGACATCACTACACATGTTTCTTTTTTTGTGTTGCGTCAGGTTTGGGGAACAGTACTCACAATTCAGAGCCCCAGCAGGACTCCAAAACCAGGCTGCTGGTCTCTGTCACTCCCCCAATTTTGCCCTCGCCCTCTCCTTTGTAATGGAGTGAAGAATGGGAGTCGCAAAATGCAAAGATCACGGGTTGAGATAAGACAAACTTACTGGAAACAGCAAATGGTGTAAGAAAATGAACAGTAACTGAGCACACCCCACACACCCTCACTGACAACAGACAGCACCGGATGGCTCCTCCTGTCGTGTTTCCTGAACTGGAAGTAACCCTTTCTGCCCAGAAGAGAGCCCCTTTCCCACAGCCCCATCAGTGATGTGAGGTGGTATAGAATAACCTACAGGTCCTGGTCATGCCCCCTCCTGGATGCTGAAAGGAGTTAACACTGTCCTGGCCAGAACCAGGACATGTTGTCAGAATCATGGAAAAGACCTCAAAAAACTGTAAACCTGTCACAATCACCAGGTTCCATATCCACATATCAGTTTTGAACACTCCTGGGAATGGTGACTTTACTATTTCCCTGGACATCCTGGTCCAATGCCTGACCACCCTTCTGGTGAAGAACATTTTCCTAACATCTAATCTAAACCTCCCCTGGCACAACTAGAGGCTGTGTCTCCTCATCCCATCACTTGTTACCTGGAGAAGAGTCATGCTGCAACTTCCTTTCAGGCAGTTATAGACAGCAGTATGGTTTCTACCCTTGAAAAAGGTTTCTTGTTTCTAACTTGAAAAATTATTTCTGAAAATACATGTCATCAAGTCATTCAGTGCACATGCAGTCACATAGTATTTGGCGGAAAAAGCAAGAATTTCCCAGAAAGCAGTCCTGAACTCAATAGTATGGCCTGCTATATGTTTTAAAGAACTTATATGCATACTGGAGTGTGAGCATATTAAAAAGAGAACACTGGTGCTATTGTCTTTACATTTTTTCTCCACACTGGTTTTCTTAGAATTCTCTAAAAAGCACTTTGTATTCAGATTAACAATAAACTATAGCAAATTAGATAGAATATATATTTTGTGGCTAGAATACATTGCTTGGGAAATTTTATAATGTTTCTTTTTTGTTTAAGTGGGGCAGGAATCTCACTTTTAAATTATGAATGAAGCATTGGTTTACATCCTTAATGAAGAAAGCGTTTCAGTGTTTGTGCAAATTCAACACCATGTATGAAACACAGAAATTTATTGTTTTCCAAGTCATGTTCCCTAAAAATGAGCTTATTCATATGCCTTCCTTTGCCAGAGTCTGCATTCACACACACTGGGATTTGACTCCTTTCTTCCTTACTAATGGAGTCCAACCAACAATGTAGAGATTGTGTTCCTCAGATTTTTTTCTAAACTTCCTTGTAATGTGGAAGTGGCCCTCATAACCCATGGATAAGGTCACAAACCTGAAAGATACCAGGTAAGCCCTCTGCACAGCAAGCAGGGAAATAGTTTAGGGAGAGGTCAGCAAGAGAGAATGCAAGAGACACAGTCTCACAGTCCCCATGCCTAGGAGATGTCCTGCCCAGAAAGGTGCTCCTCTGCAGCTCTTCCGCCCAGCAGACAAGGACTCGGACAAAAAGCCCCAGGTTCAGCTTTTGAGATGCAGAAACAGAAATCAGGTTTCAACCTTCTGGCTGCTGTGGTCTGAACCACAAAGTGATTCACAAAGACAAAGTCTGAACCTTTTTTAAGATGAGAAGAAGGTACAACAACCTCTCTGCTTTTGGGATAAACTGTCTTACCACCAAGCTACAACACTGCTGGACCACACAGCCCTACCATGCTGATGTAGTTTTTTTAAAAATCATTATTCTTCTCTGCAAGAGGAGAGTGTTCAAATTAGCTTGACCTCTTGGTTTATCATTTTTGCAAGCATTCACCTGTGTGCAGTAGATAAATCAAATGTATTTGAATACCTAGCCTTCTCATCAGGAGGCTTGAGCAATGCCAGGTGTTTAATTGTTGAGGCCAGGGAGAAAGTAAAATGTCAAGAGGTGAAACTATAAATGCATAAGGATCTTTACTTTTCAATGGAAAGCATTTTCAAGATATTCTGAGCAGTTGTGGGGTTGCAGGTTTCCTTGAAGAGCTTTTCCATACTGATCTTGGGCATACGTGCCTCAATATTTTATAAAATAAAACCAGATAACCATCTAAGAAAATAGCAAAACAATTATATCACTATTAATTTTTTAGGAGTTCCTTAGCACATACATCTAGCCCATTTAACTGTGGAGATAGGAAACTATCTGCAGCTTCTGGAAGAATTTCCATAATGGAGAAGAGGTTGAAAAGTAGAGCAGTACACTGGCTACAGATAAGTGCTAGTAAGGCGATTTCACAGTGTTTTCAGAAATCATGCAAAAGAAAAGTTAAGATAAGGCTAAAGATTACCCTGAATTTTTATTTTTCCTCCTTAGTCAGTGTGTTTCTTCTTGTATATTAATCTTTCTGTTTTACTGTCTGTTATCATAATAAACAAATTATAATGTGAAGACATGTTCATGCTTCTCACAGAAAAATACAACTATCCTATTCTAATTGTTATTTGTAATACAAATTTTTCTTTTACTCTGTCTAGAGGCTAACTACACTAGCACTTTACGATGAGAACATAACAAAATTGGGAAACCCTCAGCCTAGAGGTGAACTTTTGAGCACGTATTAATGCATATTGCCGTAAAGAATCTTTCAGTTTTTACTGTGCCAGCCAGCAGAAACTCAGCAAATTGTCACAGCAATTTTCAGCTATTCATAAACATGGTAGTGCACACCCACACTTGGCATGGAAAACATGGTGTGAAACAACAGCAGATGATGGGTTATGATGATGGTAAATAACAATGATAATGGCTATTGATTTTTTTGGAAGGACATTTCGCTGTGTATTGTTTGTGTAAACAGTGACACAAACAGCTGGTGTTACTAGAAATGGTGAATTCACATAAGGAAATGGAACATTTGCAAATCTCTCCATTCATGGAGGTCAGAAATGTCAGCTCTATTTCCCATATGTAAAAGGGATGAATATATCCTGCATTGCCTTCCTTTGTTTTTTGGGGATTTTTTTAGGTGGTGGTAGTTGTTTTATTCTTTTGTTTTGTTTTTCATTTTGTGTTTTCTTTCTTCATTTGTTTGTTTGTAGGGTTTTTTGTGTTTGGTTTTCATTTTTTTCTTCTTTTGTTTGTGGTTTTATGGGGAATTACATAAACTATATATATGATATTGTGAAATTATCAAAATTAATCAAAATAATTATCAAAATAATCAAAAACTTGATAATATCAGTAATCAGAATGTTGCTACCACAACCTAACTATTAAAAAGGGTGAGTCTTGGCCATTTTGTACTTATCACATACTGATAAATAGGGAGAAAGGTTTCAATGAAGTTGTGGCTAGGTACATTTTTTTGTACTAAATAAATGGCTTTTCTAGATAGTTCAGATTCCTTTGTTTTTAAAATTTTGCATGTACCACGTATCTACTGTGCAGGCAATAACATGTATGATCTGATATGTAGCTACAGTTCCTAGCACAACATTCAAGGTCAGCATGTGCTCGGCTAACATACTTCAGGTTACAATTAAATGTGAAAAAATCAACACCAGTCTCCTTGGTTAGCTCCCAAACTTCTCTGGCTGCAGTTTTAATGATTTGTCTTATCAGACTTCAGAGGGATTGCTTAAAATGAGGAATGTGAGCAAAAGTTTAGAATACTAGCACTTGTATGCAAAATATGAACGTATCTTTTATCAGTTCAATTTCACTCTGCCTGTTAATTTATTTGTATTAGGTTTACTGATAGTACTTCATATCCTGAGCAACAGCAGTTATTTCCATCCTACCTGTAAATTATGTCTGGATTTTCCACAGATCTCTTTTTCGAAATACTGAGTGAGTTTTAGTAATGAATTGGGAGAGAATGGTTCCTCTCTTGCTTGCACTTTTGCATAGCATCTGAAGAGAGATAAGAAGGGTCTTAGTTTTGGAAAACCTGGAGCCTCATTAGGTGATGGAAGGGAATTTCTTCCTCTAATGTGCTGCACTAAAAAATATGCTCAACAAAAATCCTGTCCACCACAGCATGCTCTAGCCACCCAAACTGCTAATGTCAACGCTGAACTTTTGAAAGTATTGGCCCCTGTGGAGTGCAGCCAGATTTCCCATGTTAAGTAGAAGGCAAATATGTTGAAATAAATGCAACATTTCCCCACCTCCATGAGAGAACAAAGATACTGGAGTACAACTCTGCTGGTGGCCAATTGCTTATATATTTTCATGGATCTTTCCAAGTGGCTGGAATCTTTGATGTGTTATGATTTCCTTTGAACTCTAGGAACACTGCAGTCTTGTTTGTATTGCTGATTTCCATCTACTACTTCTGCTGCATTTCCTCACACTGTGTACATGGGAGGAGAGACTTTCATCATGTGACAGAAACTCCCATTCTTTTGTTAATGGGTACAGACCTGTGTTTAAATTACCTCTTTATGCTGGTTACAGCAACAAAATGGTTTTCTTTTAGTGAAATATCCCTTTATATTTGTTGATACGAGGAAAGAGTATCTTGCTAAAAGGTAACTCTAACTGAATGTATTTCTGAGGTCTAGCTGAAATGTTCACAATTTTTTCTGTGTAACCTGGAAGAGAAAAACAAGCCAGAAAAGAGAAAGCATAGGCTACGTGCTGGCCTGCTTCAAACCTGCTTTTAGCTGTCATCTGAGAGGAAAAATGCAATGGGAAAGATGAATGAGAGAGAAAGGAAAACAAAGAAATAAAAAAATCAAAGACACAAAGAATTGTCCAGCTTCCTGCTAAAGCCCACTGACTCCAGTGGGCTTGGGAAATATGTAGGAATAAGAAATGGAGATCACACACCCCATGCCCCCACACCCTTATTGAATTATTTTGTCATATCACAAGATACAAAGCAGCTGTTTAGTAAGAAGACAATCTTTTGCTGTGTCTTAAACAAAGCAGGAAGAGTGCATGAGAAGGCAGACATCAGGGTTTGGTGCAGATTAATCTAACACAGGACTTGCACAGCTATACTGCATGTAATCTCATGAAACCAAAAGGGTCTTATCTTAAAAACATTAATAATTTATGTGTGGTGATCATATTTTCAAAAGCATAAAATAATTTGAAAAACCTCGCTAAGCCCATGGGAATTAATAATGCTTTTCAAAGCCAGTGGTTCTGAAACTCTAAGTAGCCACATTCTGATTTCCTCTTTTAAAAATTATCTTTCTGGCACGTGCCATTGAGACTGTTTATGTGCCACAGAGAACACTGTGTATTTTCTCCACATAGATGAATGTGTTCCATAATGACTATGTCCCCCTCCTGAAAGCTTACACCATCAACAAGATAATCTCACATCAGACGAGATTTTGCCTGTGGACCTTAATTACTTCATTGCTTTTATGAAAAACCTGTAGTGTTCATATATTTTCAAGCAAAGACTGACATTTTGTATCTGGTTTTCACAGGCAAAGTAATAATAATAATAATAATAATAATAATAATAATAATAATAATAATAATAATAATAATAATAATAATAATAATAATAATAATAATAGTAGTCGTAGCAGTACTGGAAGCTAAATGTCAGCTGAGTTTGCAAGGCTTTGCAAGTAACAAACCCCAAATTTCAAGTGCTTAGCAGAGGTTTGTCAGAGGTTGGTGGCTAGATTTGACAGAGATTCCTGCTGCAACGGAGTTGTGTGAGAGAGAGAAGGTCACTGGGGCTTAGCAAGACAACCTTGTAATTCTTCCTACTGGCACCCAAGACAGATTAATTATGAACAGGAAAAATACTCAACCTTCACAGTCCTCCTTGCTAAGAAGTAGGAGCATGGAGCAGGAAAACACAAGTTGGAGCAGGGAGGGAAAGACAAACAAACGGGAATGGAGTGAAAGCAAGCTGAGAAAGAAGCAGAGGAACTGGGAGGAGGTTTAGAGAGGCAAGGGCACCACAACTGCAGCAAGCTGTGAGGAGCCAGGACAGAATTTGTGCTGTGACGAAATGTTTCCTTATTCCCTCAAAGCTTTGGGTAATGTCCCAAAATCTGTGGATTTCTTTATTCCTTTAGTGTTCTTGGGTAGGTACAGAAAAATGTGTATCAGGCCTCCTGGGGAATGGGTTGCACTTTCTGCCAGCGTTGGTGCTACAACATGTAAGATATAGTTGTGACTTGTGTTTTTTTTAATGCCTGCTGCCATATGAGGCAAAATTACTTTTAGTGGTGGAATTCTAATATTTGTCTCTAATTGAAGGCTGTCTTCAGAAATACTAAACAGGAATATGACTGTGCAATTAAAGGTTGTACCAGAGCACGCATGCAAAAATTGGAAATTAAGATTGCGTGTGAATAATCCTAATGGTAACAGTCTTTAACTTTTAATATCCTTACTTTGCAGCTTTAATATTTTTAGTGATCGTTTTGTGTGCTCGGATAGATATGTATTTTTTAATCAGAAAAAATCGAAAATCATAGAATTGCTTTAACTGCTACATGAACACTTTCCTTTTCTCATCTTTGCCCACAGAATCAGGTGACTGGAATGTCTAATTTTCTGAGTGTGCCTTTCAGAAATATACACAATGAATTAACAGATTTCGTTTTCTCAGTTAAATCATTCATAAAATTAAAATCAGGGTACTGAATTTTCTTTTGATGTGTTTCAGTCATTTCACATGGCTCTAAGTTTGAACACTTTCTTTTTTTTACTTTTCTTTTTTTTTCCTTCCTCTTTTTTGTTATTTTTACCAGTCTGCCTGCTGCTAATTCTCAGCTTGTGGCAGAGGAACAGAGACATGAACATATGCTCTGAAAGAGAGGTTCTTTCACATTTGTATTACAGAGAGTTTTGTTGCTCCTTGAGCCCAATAACCTCACAAATTAATTCCTTTTGCTTGCAGTGACATCTGTTGGTGAGGGCAGAGCTGATTAACTGCAGGGCTGGCTTCATTGAGGCATTTAAATGCAGCAGATGTTTCTTCTCTCTTCCCACCATCTTACTTCCAAGAAAGTGGAAACGTTTTTGGAGAATTGATACAAACCTTGTTCACACAGATAAATTAAATCCCTGAATCTGGATATCTACCACTGCTGCTAACTATAGTGCCTAAATGACCACTGGGCCAGGGGTATTAATCACCAAGACTATAAACACAAAAACAAGCAAAAAAATAGATTTATATAATCAAAGGATATTTCTGGCAAGAAAATTCATCAGTTACTGTGTGTGCACAAGATAATTTCTCCCCATATCTTTGTAGAACTCTTCACTGAGACAGAGAATATGAAAAGAGATGCTTCAATATTTGAACTATAGGCTTTATTAAACCAAAGGAAACAGTTGCATTCTTAAGTCTCAGCATTTTTACTTTATTTTTTTCTTCCATTAACTTTTTCTATAATATTTTGTTGCTTCACTTAGAAAAACATCATATGTTGGCTCCCAAGTATTTTTATATTTATCATCCATTTCTGGTTTTAATGTTATAAAGAAAATCACTTCTGTACAAACAAATGCACTCAAAGTTTTAGAAATCTTAGGTAATGCTTCTATATATGTAAGTAACTGTATGAGACAACAACTGGTCCTTACTTTTGAGTCAAAATTGAAATATAAACTCTTGTTATTCTTGAGCCACATCACCTTTTCCATGAATGAAAAGACATGTTTACTCCTTTCTCTGTATCCCTTTTGACAGTTACTAACATGTATATATCTTGGCAATGAATACATTACTATCTTTTCAAGAAGCAAGTTTGAGGCATCTTTTGAATGGAAAACATTATCTAGGACAGTTTCTTAGCTTCAGTTTTATGCAGTAAGAATGCCACAGCTTGAGTTCATTGGAAAGCATTTCAGTTCACGCACTTTCATTTATAAAAGAATAAAGATTTGATTTTATCATATATTATTCAACGCCACCAGTGAAATTTCATCATATATGTGGCATTTTTCCTAATGTAATTTCAATATGTCCCTTTTAATGAGAAGCAATTTCTTGTTTCTGTGATTACAAATGGTGTAGGACAGTTGTGCAGCAGTGGCAGCATCACATGTTCTGCAGGAGGATGAACTCTCTGAGGCTGTGTTTAATAGCCCCAGTCTGCCATTAACTTTCAGATCACATGGTAAAGGTGCAGCTTCTAAGCTCTAGTCAGGTATCTCAAATGGCTCACAGTACAAACTTTAAAAAGTGGGATAGGGAGTGGGCTAAGGAATCAACATCACCGTAACAATTCCAACTTTCTCAGGCCTGAGATACTGAGCATGATAATTTTAGCCTTTCGTATCTGAGCTCCAGTACAGAAATAAGACGGGCTTCACAGGGGAAGGATGTGTATGTCCTTTTCACCATGTGCATATGGTAAAACCATACTGACCACAAAATACAGTTAGACAACTCAAAAGCAAAGCTGAGATTTTTGTCAGACTTCTCCATTGTTAAACTCTGCTACAAATGACTGACATATGTTTGATTCAAAAGTCAGGAGCAGGGGGACTGTAAGAGTCTAGTCACTATTTCAAAAGATTGTGTGAAAACAGGGAACTGACAGTACAACAATCTTACCCTTTAATTCACTGTAGAGAGGTTCACGGAGAAAACACCCTAACTAAAACAAAATTCAAACAAATAACACTAATCCTCCAACGTGAAAAGTGCTCATCTGTTCTTGTAGAGGATTTTTTCTTAAACTAATAGAACTGATGAATGCTACAACACTGTCTAATTTAAGTCTCAGTCGACTTGCAGTTATTTGAGCTATGATCTAATTCAATTGATTTAACTGTAAGTGCATTGGCTGTAGTGGTAGTGGGTGACTTCAGGTTACTAATGAAATCAAAGCCCAACTTCCCTTGCAGCATGGATCTGCTTAAGACATTGCACAACTATTGAAGATAAAATCTGGCAAAATTTGAAAACATGGTGTCAAGGGAAAGCAGTGTTATCTATTCATGTCTTTCAGGATTACCTTTATAAAATAAACTGAGTGCTTGACAATCACTTTGTCTACCCCTCCTAAACTTAGCTGTTAAAATGCCTAACAGATGGCCAAATGTACCAATAAGAGCTGATCCAAATTCTAGGAGAAGATGTTTGTATAAATGCTAATTTCTAAGTGTCTGCTGAAGTGGGACATTAACATTCACCTTTTCTAAGAAGCTATAGTTATGATGGGGAAAAAATGTTTACTAATGTCACATAAGCATGTCAATAAAGGGAAATCAAAATGACAGACAGCTTGGTAACAGCCTCACCATCAATATATATCATATCTTTGTACATGATACTGTTCAGCATAAATTTCTCATACTTGAAAGTGCTGTTGATTTTTTCAATATTATCCTCTCCTCATGAAGACAATTGTCAGCACATTTTTATGGACTTCCTTTTGAGCCATTTAGCCATTGGACAATGGGGGTGATGTTTTGTCATTTTAAATGTCACTGAAGTTTGACCCCTGGATTTGATAACTTCACTTACTTTCCTACAAGAAGGAACTGTATCTATTTCTAAGTAGCTTGAAAACCTCTACTGAAAGCTTGATAATATAAGCTAAAGCTTATGTTTTAAAATTATTGTGATGTCAAGATATAAGGATTATATGGAGTTTTTTTAGTGTGTTTAAGCTGACTAGATGAGTTGATTCTTCTGTTAGGAGTCCCAGGTTTCCTATCTCTCCCTGTGTTCTTGGTGCAGGGGCTGTTGTCATGGTTTTGCAGATACTTGCTGCAAAAAACTTAGGGGATAGTTTGCATGAAATTTCATTGCGAGTGTTCCAAGGCTCTGAACATTCTCCCTGAAAAAATAAAGTGATTTGGTTAGTTTTTTTCAGAGTGGATGTTGGAAAAAAATTCAGGTATGGTAAAAACAGGACAAAAAGATGCACAAATCACTTTGTAGCTTAATTTTGGGTTTAACACATCTGTGAATTATGCTGTTACACATTATTATATTTTAATTTGTTTTTTACTGTGCCTGGCATAGATATCCTTTCAATATGAGGAAAAATAAAAGAATGGGACTGCGAAAGGAATACTACGCACTGTTGCTCTGTAAACATTGGGAAGTCTCAGCTGTATTTCCAAGACTCCACTACCTTTCTCAGTTACCCAGTCCATTCTCTGCAGCTGAGAGGAACTGGGATTCAAAGCCCTTTTCGCCCTACGGGATCATGAACCCCTCTGCTAAACCCCGAGGCTCCAGGCTAGCTGCCAGCACTGCGGCATGAGCCGCAGCCTCCTGAGCACCCTGCCCGAGCCGCGGCTCCTTTCTGCGGCTGGGGGGGCAAGGAGAGCCCCCTTGGAATGTCCCTGGGACCACCAGACCGGCAGGGAGCTGCTGTCCTCTGCCAGGTGCCGGCTTTCCGCTGCAGGATAAGGGTCTGGCAACCCCTGGGGTCCTTGGCAAGGCCAGGCAATGAGGGTGTGCTGCTGCTCCCTTTGGCCTCTGCTCGCACAACGTGAGAATCCCGTGCAGAATTCCTCCTTTCTGCTGAATCAGCCACTGCAAAGCTATTTGCTCACGAGCTGGCTGAGAGAGCTGTGTGGCTGAGTTGTGTTCCAAGCACAACTGGTGAAAATACCAGGCTGAAAAACCAACCCAGAGTAATCAAGAGAAATTGTCAGCCTTATTTTTCCAAAGAACTATCATCACCAGTATTCTCAGATTTGAAAATTTTCTATTAAAAAAAAAAAAACAGCTCTCTTTTTTACATCTGTTTTTCACTTCTTTTTTTTTTTTTTAAGAAATTCAAGAATTTTCAAGAAATTGAAAAATCAGTGTTTTCTAATTCCTTTCCTTTGTCAGCAGAAAATATAAGCATTCCCCTTTTTTGAAGCCTAAAAATATCTTTGGCTTTTTCAAGATAGTTTGAAACCACCCTTTCAAATCCATGGTGCATTTTGGTCATGCTTCTTACTTACTAGTTCACAGTCTCAAATTTCATTCATAAATATAACCTCTAAAAATATAATAATTCTTTTTATATTACATAGCTGAAAGAGAAGAAGAAAGAGTTGTTCCCATCAAGCAAATCAGGTTAAGCCAGAGATGAGCATATCAGTGTGTCTTTTCCCCACGGGTCATTTTGCCACCAGAACAGACAAGAAGTTGTGAATAAGCCACAATTATACTTTTTTTGCCTGATAAGATGATACAGAGATATTTCTATTGACTGAATGTCACCACTTGCTTGAAGAGAGTGAGAGGAAGTGAGCACTCATGGACTATGTTGTGCACTTTTGATGAAAAAGCTTAATGAACACTGTTGTTTGAGCTTTCCAAGCAGTCAAAATTAATTTTCAAACATCATATTATAGTTTCTCTTCTAAACTATGTAAATAATGGTTCAGTACCCATATCAGTTTTTTTCAAAGATACATTCTTACATATAATTGATATAATTTCGCTTTTCTCATTACTTAAATAGAAAAAGTCAATCATATGTTAGTTTTAGCTGTAAAATACGTAGTATAATTATGAATGCAATTACAACATAGCTGAGTAAATACAAGAAATAAAATAACATCTATGCCTAGACTTCAACAGTATTGTCAGGCCCATCAATGTACACCAAGAAGGGACTAAGGACTTCTGTAGTCACCAGAAAAAAACTCATTAGAAGAGTTTAAATCTAGCATGAGGTTTTTTCCCTGAGCCATGAATATTTTCTCTTAAAAGTGTGCATAATAATTATAATATCCTTAATTCCATGAATATTTATGGCAAAACAATATATACTTAAATCATGCTACCAAATTCCATTATTGCCCATAGGGTGTGAGCAAGTGTTCAGTTTTATTAGTTAGTATTTCTCACTTAACTCATTTGACACTGTCATCTAACAATTTTTTAGGACAGAGAGGAGGAAAGGAAAAGAAAAGCTGCTTCTAAGGTTCCCAAGACCAGTAATTTTTGGAAATTTCAATTTATGTGACTTAAATATCTTGAAGGGAGAAGGCCTGCAAAACTGAACAACACTACACCAAGAAAACACTAACTTTGTCTTGCACAATCTTTTTGGTAGGAAATGCTGTTTTCCAGCTGATTAAACTATAAGTTTATTAAAATTATCTATTTGCATTACATATGAACTAGCAGCTAGTTTTCAATTCATGGGTACATTTGGGATGAAAAAATATTACAATTTACACAAATGAACACAGCAACTCAAGGAGCACAAAGCTAGAAAGACTGGCATGTTTTGGGTTCGATCCTACAGTTGAGGCAATTCTAGGTCTCAGAAAAAACTTCAAGGCAATGAGGGCAAGAAGCCAACATAACTCCTTTTCCATTAGAGGTGCAAATACTCTCGCCTCCATGATGTCCCATTTCCTAGACAGGAAATCTTGAGGGAAAAAAGCCTTCATGGTGGCTGTACTGAAATCTCACAGAAGGAAAAAAAAGTCAAATAGGATATTTTTCTCTGGAATCTTACAAGAACAATGTTTCTCAGAAAAAGTTGGTACAATCCAATGAATACACCCACTGTTTATACAGGTGGGCTCCTGCTGCCTTTGGCAGAGAGAAGAGGGACACTCTCACACCAGTTCTGATGACTTCTGGTTCTTTTCAGGTTTACCAGGGGAGGAAATTTGAGAATCAGGTCAGGAAACTTTTGTTTGTCAATCATTGTGAGAAATAAGATAGACCATTTGTCAGCAATTCCGGTACTCAGCAACCTTGCTAAGGGAAAACTGCAAAACTGTGAATTATCTGAGTAACATAGGAACAGTCTTACTTTGTATTGTGATACCAATTAATTGGCATAGCAATAATTAAGATTTCACAGAAATTAATCTGTTACCTTGGGAATAAAGCATGTAGTTCTGCAAAACTTTCCTCTCTCTCTCTCTCTGCCTTTCTCTCTGTCACTTTCCTCCTTCCTAACTGCTGCCTCTTGAAAATTTAACTAAAGATAGATCTAAGCATAATGTGCCAACAGAGAAATGAGAAGGCAGCATCAAAACTCTGTAACAAGGAACAATCCTTTGACACTTAATCCTAGGTCTTCTACCACATCTGCACAAAGCAGAGTATGTTCACAGTGGTTTTTATGAATTCATGACCTGGTGCCATTTTATCATAATTTGGTTTGCTCATTTCCAGGACACATTACTCATAATAAAGCACTAAGATTTTGCTATATATGTTATTTCTAGCACTCCAAACTTGTCTTCTTTCAGTTTCCATATTTTTAGGGTTGGATTCTACTTGCTCTTTTTTCTTTGCCTTTCTGAAAAGTATTTCTTGACAAGAGTTCTTGAACCTGTCAAGACACTTAGTCTGAGCAATTTGCTCAGAAAAGGCAGAACAGAGCAAAGATCCAGCAGCTAATGTCATAGCCAAGGTCGACGATACTGAACTGGAAGTCTCATTAAATAATAAAGCACAATGTAAAATGCAATCAGATTCAAAATGATTAGAGTCATTTATGTACCTACATAATAGATTGAAAATGGACTTCACTGCAGATTCAAATATATTGGTAAATTCTAAAAGGGTAAAAGATATTAAAAAAAAAAATAAGGCATGTAATAAACCATTAAATATATAAATTTCAAGCAAAGCGTAGGAAAAAGCTCTACTAAAAAATATCAGGCTGTCTGCTTCAATGAAAGAAACAGCCAGGAATATTTGTTGGAGAAAATTTCATATAATAAATACATACAGTTCTTACAATAATGCATTTATGTGTCATATCATCCATGTCTTCCTTGATTTGTGGTGTAACAAAACACTGAGAAACTAGAATTCATTCATACTGGAAAAGAGCAAGAAGATTTAATAACGTCCTGATTTCAAGCTTCTAAATCTGTAAAGGGCTTGATAATATTGATCTCCATTGCACTTAGCAGCTATACTTCTACCTTGGAGAAATTTGCAATCTCAAGTTGAGTTAATCATAAAATTTTATCCAAGGCCCCCAGATCAGTAGAAAGCAAGATCTTGGATATACTTGCTGTTTATTTTTCAGGTGTGACAGGAAAACATAACCGGAGGAGTAGACTTAGTAGTTAGAATCATTTGGGACAGTTCCAAATTTACCCCTAAAATCTGCACTAGCTTTGCAGTGAGTTTGCAAACTGACACTTGAGTTGCAGCCTCAGAGGTGCTGGAGAGGTTTACACATGGAATTATGTTTCACTTGTCTAAGGCTCTACCACTAGTCATGGGATAGATATCAAAAGAACACTTTCCAGGGAAGGTCCTATAGACTCCTCTAAGCAGACACAGGTTATAAGAATACTCTTTCCTTTAAATAGAGAGAAACTATCAATCTTTTCATCATTTTAGATGGTGATCAGCTATGATTTTTTAAAAAAAAGGTTTGTTATTAAAGAGCTGTATCAGGATGAAGAGATGACTTACAAATAGGGGCAAGGGTTGCAGCCAAGATTAAATCTCTCAATAAGCCATGGAAACATTCATAAAATTAGGGCAAAGAAGGGAAAGCATGAAAATAGAGAATACACTTTAGCAATTGTTCTGAATAAATTATTTTGATTATTTGGGTAGACACAACAAACACATCAGTGCATATTTTAGAAAAGATTCAGGAGCAACTTTTTCCTTTATTTGGAAGTCAGAAGCAGCACTTCTGTGTTTAACCCTAACAAATTGCATCCAGTTTTCCCTAGCTGTTGTCTTTCAAATTGCTTTCAGTTTGAATACCAAATAATAGGATCCAAAATTTGAATTAATTTTAAAAATACTTACTATTTGGTAAGATTATGGCAGGTAAGAAACACTTAAGAAATTTAAAGGAGCTCTTCCCAGTCTGACAGAGAGTTGAGTTCTACTGCCAGCAGCTGGAGACAAGAATTATTTTGTTTCAAGACTAAACTGAGATTTCTAAGAGAAAAAGCTCTTCTCCTACATCAACTTGTTGCATCCATCCAGAGTTGTTTTCTTTTCACTTGTTAGATATTAAGTTTCCTCTTTGCAGACTACTTAATCATCAGTGGAAATCCTCTCCACATTTGCATGGGGCTTGGTAAAATGGACATATTTCCTGGATTAGTGATGTAGTCTTGTGCCTCTACCAATCTTACATTAGTTAGATTAAAGTCCTCATCTGAGACTAGGCAACAAGTATGTAGTCAGTAACAGAATATGGAGATTTTTTTATTATTATGATTTTTAACTAAAATTTTATTGTAAAAACTACTTAGTAGACTGGTAGATTTGGTGGGGTAATTTTTGTTGTGTCTCCTTTAAGGATGACTGGCCGCTCCACTGTCTGCAGTTTTCTAAAGACACTAAATATTTAGGTACATGAGTGTAATAAATCAAGTAAGGAAATATTCACGTGGAATTTTTGTGAAGATTCCAAATGAGAATGTATCTGCAGTGAGCTTATGTGTATATGAAATGTGCATGTGTTTGCCGAGAGTTACGTCTGGTCATAATCCACAGTATTATGAGACAATAAAACTATATTTCTTAGTACTTTTTTGGGATATAACTGTCTTTTGTGTGTGTGTGTGTGTTGATGATATTTCATTTCCTAATTCTTTGATACAATGACTAGAGATGAACTGTTATGAAAGGCAAAATCCCACTCCTTTAAAAATATTTTATTGAAGTATTTCATTCTTGGATTATGCTGGTTATATTTTGGATAAATATTCCTTAGGCTCATAGTAAATGTTCTTTTTCTTGTAAAGACTTTTTCCCCTCTTTTTAATAATGGTAAGATTTGCTAAGACTTAACTGTCTGAGTCAGTATTATAACCATATCAATTCAAGACAAAAAAGTAAAATAATTACTGTCTCAGCTTTTCAGATATAATGTTACACCTCTGGCACCTGTTCAGATTCTGAAGGAGTAATGAAAAAAGTGGTTCAAACTTCAAACAAGAAATGCATTTGGTTGTATAAAAAGTATGAACAATTTTTCTGCTAGCCATCAGCAGGAAGTGGCAAAGGGAGTCATAATCAATAGTTCTAAAAACAATTTTAATATCTAAACATTATTTTTGCTGCTCATTTTACTCTAACAAGAGAAGTAAGTGTTCTACTTCACAATTGCCATGAATTCTTCTTAGAATAAATGAAGCATAGAAACACATTTTTTTAAAAATAAGATATGGATTGTATTAACACAATTACAAATGTCAAGTGATGTGTCTGAGTAACTCAAAATGTGCAAGGATGGACAGAGGGAACTGGAGTTGTTCAGTCTGGATGAAGGCAAGGAGGGTCAAGGGGAATCTTATCACTCTCTACAACTACCTGAAAGGACATTCTAGCCAAGTGGAGGTTGGTCCGTGCTCCCAGATCACAAGATATAGGATGAGAGGAAATGGACTCAGGTTGCGCCTGGGAGGTTTGAATTGGCTTTTAGTATAAATTTCTTTAGTGAAAGGCCTCCCAAGCATTGTAACAGTCTGCCCAGGAAGGTGGTGGAGTCACCATCCCTGGTTGTGTTTAAAAGATGTGACAATGTGTCATTGAGGGACATGGTTTAGTGCTGGACTCAGCAGCGCTGGGATAATGGGTAGGCTGATGATTAAAGGTCTTTTCCAATCTAAATTATTCTGTGATTCTGCTGACTACTTTTTCTGAGTGACCATTGCTTTTAGAACTAGATTCATGGAAGGAAAAAAACTGTGTGGATGGATGTTCTTTTGGTCAGAACAGGGTTTATATCCATGACACTTGAAGCAGGTCTTGCCAAATTATTCATGGTAAAGCAGGAGGAAAAAAACTTGAGCATGGGGGCTCCATTTAAACAAAGAGATAATTTGACCATTATCTCGTACTAGCTCTAAAATTGGATTTCCATTTAAATTGCTATTGACTGTATTTTTTTATATAAAATAATAAAATACCTGTAGCAAAACAGAGAACAAATTAAAAATCAGTCAAAAATTTTGATTCAAAACAAGAGTAAGAAACTCTTCACTAACATTTAGATTCTTATTTTTGATTTATCAATCACTCTTTCCATTTCCTCAGCTCTCAGAAAACTTTTCTCTGACCTCAAATCACCTGGATGTCTTTCCATCCAATCTTCTTGAATCTGGGCTTGTGGGGGTCTTGTTCAAATCTAGCTAGGAATATTATTGTGTTTTGTCTAGAATGGCAGAGTTACAGGCTATAAGTTCTTAGAAACAGTGTTTGAAGTTTTCAGGTCGTTCCATGTTCCTGAGCTGTAGATCAGTATGATTTCACAGATAGTCATAATTATTTCTTTTTTCTTCATTTCTTTTTTTATGGTTTTGTGATTTATTTTATTTTGGCTTTGTTTGTATATTTGTTTATTTTTGTTTGTTTTTTGAACTATCTTGTAGGAATGAAAGACAGAGATGCAACCACTTTGTACCAGGTACCAGGGATCATTACAATACAATAACTTCATACAAAAAATACTATGACTGAAAGAAGCTGTCTTTCATGTACTCAGTGTCCTCTGCTAGTACAAAGTACATCATTTTGTTGAAACTGATGAAACACTGATTATTTACGACAGTCAGTGACATTCACCCTTTATCTGAATGTCTATGTATATTGGATTATTAAGACAAATCCCACATTTAGAGACTGTAGCTGGGTTTCTTTATTGTTTAACCAGAATCATCCAATTTGAGCTTGTTGGTGAAAGGAAGTGATCAAAGTCTTAGTCTATGACCTCTTGAAGGCCTACAACTCTCACTGCCTGCATGACTGCTTTTTTTTAACTCTTGAAACTTGTGGCAAGCACTCATGACAACTAATTCTATTTTCTTGATTTTATTCCTGCCATTAGTAAATAGTTTGGGGACATTTATTTTTAAATATTTTTAAATATAAAAATTTAAATGTTTGATATGAAACAGAGTTCTAGTCCCAAAAAAAGGATGTTTTGAGAGTAAGTTGAATATGAGTCATGAGAGACCCTTGAGATGGTGATATGAATTTCACCTGTTAATATATACATATTAACAAGAATAAAAACAGTGGGTGATAGGAATCATAGAACAGACCAGCTTGAAAGGGACTTCAGAAGATCAGGTAAAACTTTTCATGGGGAAGGGAGCCTAGATGAATTTATCTGCCACCCTGTTCAACTGAGTATGTGAGACTTGAAAAACTCCAGCAATGAGGTCAAACAGAGAATATAATAATGATAGATGTTTAGGAAATCTATTCTTTGAGGTGAGGTTGAAAGATGTTCTTTATCATTTTCTGAAAATAAAACCTAAGAGAGAAGTTCATGATGTAGTGTGTTGTGACAATATCCCCAACTGTTTTCTGAGAAGAAATATAGAAGATTTAGGCTGGATTTGCAGAAGAGACTGAGCTTAGGCCTTACGAAGACCCAACTCCTAAAAGGTGAAACTGTCACAGTATATCCAGAAGCTGTGTATGTCTTCCACAGAGAAATTTTAACAAAAAAATTTGTTATGTGCAATGGGTTATGCACATAAAAGTGGATGATGTTCCACGTTGTCCTGTTCTGGTCCTCACATTCCACTCAGCCCCACATGTTTTGTCCTTTCCCATAACGTGCTCTGTGGAAACTGTCTATACTCTCAGAATAGTCTTATAGCCAACAGGCACATATTTTTACTGTGTATTTTGATGATAAAGTTAGAAATATCAATGCAGAGCTTACTGATTCCATAAAGATTTTAATAACTGCCCAGACTTGATCTGACTGTACTATGCCACTGTCTAGTAAACCTAGAAAGATTCCACATCAATCTCAGTGGCCACCACAAATAATATTTTAATGATTCAGATGTTTTACACAAAGGCCTAAAACATCTTATTACAGAATTTGACAGCAAGATTGGCTACCTGTGCTCAGAAATAATGTACGCAGATCCAGCATTCTGCAAGTAAAAAAAAGTGAAATTTATAAATGTTAAGATAGAATTTGATCAAGAGATAGCACAAGTATCAGAATGACACACAAATGTTGTAATTTTAAATAGTTTAAATCAATCATAAGACCTTCCTTGAATTTCACCTGTTTAATACAACATGAAATTAAATCCATTCATTTTGAAAATATTATTTTAATATTTATAGCTCTCATTAAATGACTATAATTTCAGAATTAAATGACGTTTCAAGATACAGTAGAATTCTTCTTAGAATATTTGTTTTTAATCAAAAAGATACACACAGTTGTGAATTCATAATTAACTTCACCACTACTTTCTCTACTAATAATTGAATGAAGCTTTTTTGTACAAAGTTTAACTAGTTTTCTCAGCTCTCCTCATTCCAGAAAATGTCTATCAGCAACCCTATGTAAAATGCTCATTTTAAGTAGCAGAACTTGTAAATGACTGCAGAATTCTATGGAAATATTTAATCAGTTTAGATGTGCCTTTAATAAAATTGTCATAATATAATATGAAGTGACCATTGCCAAGAGGTAATTTATTTGCATTCACAATGCTCCAGGCAATTTTTTATTCCCATTTCCCAGGAGTGAAACAAACATGACATTCAAAATTGCATGCCATATTGTGATTATCTGAGGAGATAATTCAAGTCATCACACAAATATTAATGCCGAGTAGGAACTAGGTTAACAAGGCCGTGCAACACTTTTGTTTTGGAACAAAACTTCTACTGAGTACTCACAGCAGCGTTTGAGTGACAGCAGTGCAAAATGAAGTGTAAATACTACAGTTGCAGGCAAAACTCTATTAAAGATTATTATGCAGGATGATCAGCCTTCCAGAACCAGCAAATGTCATCTTTTTCATTTCAGACTGCAAAGTCTGAATCATAGACTTTTGTAACTGCTTCAAGAAAGGCATAGGTTTAAACTTTAGGACT
The DNA here is from genome assembly GCF_001522545.3 of Parus major. Taxonomy (NCBI): domain Eukaryota; kingdom Metazoa; phylum Chordata; class Aves; order Passeriformes; family Paridae; genus Parus; species Parus major. The sequence continues at coordinate 53,297,951 of NC_031799.1, read as the reverse complement.
AATGGTGCCATGAAGCTGTGGATGAGTGATTCATTGCAAGCCCTCTCCTCTCTAGAGGTGGGAGACACATGATTATCCTTCTGTTTCCATTGCTCCATATTTTAATGACAATCATGACAATCTTCTGTGGGCAGTCTTTACCAAGATTAAAATATTTTTTTATTAAATAAATATTGAATAAATATATATTGAATTAAATAATAACATCAATATATTAAATATTAAATAATATTTAATTATTTGATTTATTGCACCACCACACATTTAGTTTTGGATTTAGGGATTTTTTGCGTTGGACAGCTTCCAAGGTGCTAGCATCAATTAGGATTATTAATTATCTTTTTTTATGTCAGAAATTACTCTAAACGTTAACATGCTTTGTACCTTAAGAAACTTCTGTGCTAAATTTTTGTCTTTGTAAAGTGCTATAATTCTGCAGAGGCAGATTCTGGTTCTACTATTATTTGTGTTACACATATGAAATTTAAAGATAATATCTTTGGGAGGGCTAGTGCCAATGTAATATCTTTAAAATTGATTTCTCAAAATAGTGGTTTATGTTAGAGAACATGTGTATTTTACCACTAGTTTGCAAAGAAAATGTGGAACAAGAGGTACTTAATATGAGGATATGAAGGACTGTAAGGACCAATGTTTAGTTTATTGAAAAGGAATTTCTTGGCATAGAAAAATACATCTCTTCTTAGAAATCTCTGTTTTATTGAAATCAGGCACTAACCTCATTCCATTGCCCCCTTGATTCCTTTTCCAAGAAAGGAGTAATTTTTAAGTCCAATACCCTAATACAATTGTCAGTATAAATCAGGAAACCAGAGCAAGCCTTTGAAAGAACATGTGAAATTAATTTGGCAGCTGAGACACGTAACTGACACCTTGAGATAAAGGCATAGAAAGATATAAACCCCTAATAAATGATTCTGCATCACCACAGATACTCAGGCTAAACGCCCGAAGACAAACACCAGCACAGGACTTTACATATAGCAATAGTTTAGGCATAAACTTCAGATTAGATTTTTTACAAGTTGGAATGTAAATGAGCAAATATCCAGAGAAAATTAACTTCCCACTGTTTTAAGGTAACTATGAGCCATGCTTACAGAATCATTACATGTTTTTCAGCAATGCTTGTGAGCTGGTGCATGGAAGGATAGTGGGGGAAGAGAGCTGGGAAAGAGAGAGCTCCTTTTCTTTGTAATCTGTCAGAATAAGACAGCTTTCTAAGAACTTTTCATTCTGGATAGGTCGTATGGAACTACCCAGGCTAACAACAGTAATTTTCTTTTATCTTGTCACTGTGTTGCTGCATCTTTCCTCTGCCTTTGATAGCTCCTGGCTAACTTTGCTTTCTGATATGTATGTTAAAACCAGCACTCGGTCAGTCACTATGCTGCTTGCTTTCAGTCACAGAGATATGGAGGCCCTATCAAGCATTTTGCTCAGTCTCTTCATAATTCCTCTGGAGGAGTGGCATTATCAGATTCCTACATAGCACCAGAGATATTTTTGTTCACCTTTAGAGAAGGACTAGTGATTTTATGAAGGAAGGTGTTTTCAGGCTTTTAGAGTCTCTCTTGTACTCAAAGGAAACATAGTACAAGGAGGTTTGGAGTGACAGGGACTAATGTCCTCTACCATTGTGATCCATGAACTATTCAGCTTCGGTACTAAACAACCTTTGTGAGCAAAGAGTTCTTTAGGAAAAAAACTGGCTCAAATGTAGGTGCAGTGGAGACTACTTGTGGGGATAAAAGATGAGGTCCCTTTTCTATTTATCTTCCAGCCACCAACTATTTTCTCCTCATCAAAGATTGCCAGGCATGGTGTAGATTAGATTTTCTTTGATGTTTTCAAATGCTGAAAAGAAACTCCTTTGTCTGAGAGCTACTTGGCTTCAGGTAAAGAGAAAAAGCTCCATCCTGTGTGAATGCTGGTTAAAGCCAATTATAACCCAACTGATTTTTCTTTGCATTAAAAAACAATGGCAAAGTCAATACAAAACACAACTCTACCACCAATTTACCTCTAATCCTTTAGTGTTTCTGGGTGGATTTTTAACTGATCATAGGCATGCCCATGTGTGAGAAGGAGGTATTTTATGTTTAAAATGGAGATATTATTTGTGGAGAACACTGATCTTTAAAAGCTTGCTAAGAAAAGAAGAAATATATAAGCCACTGTTCTGCCGGGTGAAAAATGTGAAATGGACTAATTATGTTTCAAGCACAGTTTGCATTGTTTATTTAAACACACTTATTTAAAGTGTGCCTAAAATACCATTCCCACAGCTTTGTTCAATGTCAGAAAATTAACTGATTTTTCTTGTGTGGAACATATTGCAAATGACATCTAGCTCTGATTTCACCAAAAGCACATTTTTTTAACTTGCTGCAGAACAAAAAAAAAAAAAAAACCTTTGGTCACTATATTATATGTATGGAAAGAAGTGACTATCTTTTCTTATACAATCTTATTGAAAAAAACATAAGAATCTGTAGGTGGTATTAATAGGGGAAGAACTGCATGCAACTCAAAATCATTTCTAATTGAAATTAAGGCACAAATGATCCCTTACTGATAATTGGTTTGCTAACAGAGAAATGAGAGGGGTCAGAAGAAAGGAGGAAGTGTCCACGTGCCCCTCTGTCTCTATATGTACACATCTATACATGAACACACACACACACACACACATATATATATATATATATGTACACATGCACAAGTAGCATATATCCATGTAAAGTTACCAGGGCATTAATAACAGGCAACAGCTTGTGACAGGAAATGAAGAATGTGATATCTGCTTTGTACAGAGCAAACTTGAAGGAATGAAGACAGATGTTCATTAGATGACTTTGTTAAATACAAATACCATGCTTTACTCTAGGCTGCTATTAAAGCAATTACTTTATTCAAGAGCATGGTAAAAGCTGTAGCTTTGTTGTATTCTGTTAAGCATTATTACATTAATAAAGCGAATTTACCTGATCTATCTTTCTTTACCAAACCTCACAATGATATTTTGATTGATGATGCATACTGTAGATTTTGCAGATGCCAGCCAGATGTTCAGAGAAAACTAATGTTTTTGGCCTGGAAAATATACATCATATATATATACTGACACACCTAGTGGAATAAATGGAAAGCATTCCTTAGTGCATTTGCTATCTAGCTCCTATTTATTCTTACACAAGATATACAACACAACATCCTTCAGCCTTCTAGATAAAACTAAATCTAAACCTAAAGCTAAATAGATGAAAGAGCACAATGCAAATAATTAAAAGCAAAGTTTGACCTCTATTGGGGATCTCTTTTGCTGTAAGTACTCCCCCACCTCTTGCACCTGTGACAGGACAGGAGCCTGAGCCCACAGCTCCAGGTCACTGTAAAGGAAAAAAGAAAGAAGGAGCTGCTGACAGCACAGCTCCCAGCAGGGAGCAGGGTCAGACAGGTGTCTCATGTCCATCATCATATCCTCTCCTCTAGCCTCTGTTTCTACTCGTGTGTGTATATGTACCTGCTGCTATGAAGGGAAGAGACCGGCTTCTTTTTCTGCAATATTAATTAACTTCAAAGCATTAATTTTTCAGCCTTCATAATAAGATCCTAAGGTGGCATGCCTACACTAGCATGCTAGTCAGGAGACAAGAGAAAGGAAACCTGACTGTAACAAATCTTAATGACATCTAGGGAAAAAAGGTTGTATCCTTATCTGTCTCTAGGGCCACTCTCCTGTCCTTCAGATACTCATAGCAGTTCCCATATCATGTTTACCTTTGCAAAGGAAATGAAACATAGACCTTATAAATGTCTGTCTGGTCACTCTGTCCCTAATTACAAATACATTGCTCTTAAAGACAGCAGATGAAGAATCTTTGCTCCTCTCTGGTATGGATGAATGGCCAAGAGTTTAAGTTTAGGGACAGACAGAAAATAGCAAGGGGAAAGGCATGGAGTATTGTGTGCTCAGCAGTTCTCTGATCCCTGCCACTTTTCATGCTCACTACTCTTCACTGCTTCCAGAGCATCACAAATGCATCAAGCTCAACTACTGCTTGAAAGCTTTCTGCAGGGTACAGATTTTTAGTCACACTGCATTAAACAGTGAAAGTGGAGCATAACTGCCCTACTCAGAAGCAAAAGAAACTAATAATGGATTTTCCACCTTGCCAAACAATAAAGATTTGCTCAATTTACATCTACTCGGGGTCTGCAAATGGTGGTCTGTTGGGTGGAGTGTAGTGCAAGCAATAGTGGGGATTTGAAAGCAAACATCATTATTGCTGTCAGATCCTGGTATTTGATTTGGGTTATATCAGTCCTTTTTATTTTTAAGGGAAATAAGAAAGCAAGAAGACATAAAACATAGTTCATTTAATCTATTGCATCTATTACTGTTCATTGCATTGTGGACTGAACGTGGACAGTTTGTCCTTGATTCATTTGGACACACCATAAACTACTAAAGCTTCCTGCTTCCAGGGCAACTGCCAGTGTTGATGACCTCCTGATTTTAGCATTAGTCTTTCTCCAAAACAGTGCTGATGCTGGATCTAAGTTTTTGAAAGGGAAAGAAAAACATATTTTCCTCTTTTGTTTGCCTTTTACTCCTGTTCAGGATAACATAATAATGGCTCCAGTGCACCAGCAGATATAACATTACAGAAATTTATCAGTGAATTTGGGTCAATTTTGATAGTTCTGCACTGCTGTCATATCATCATGCCAGTTTTATAGAACCACAGTAAGACTGGTTGGAATCCCAAACTTCTGCTGAAAACAAGACTATTGCCAATACTGTGCTTCTTTCTTATTAAGTCTTGAATAAGATGGAGACTTCACAGAGTCTCAGGACAACAAGTGCTGTAGTACCTTTCCATCAGGTTTTTCCTGATGTTCAGTCTGAACCTCCCTAGATGTAATTTGTCCCTTGTTATTATATCCACCAATAATGAGGAGTTTGGCTGTGTAAATCCTCCAAAGCTGTATGTTACTAGATCATCCTGAACTCCTCCTCCATCAGGAGAAATGCCTCTCTTGTTGCTAATTGCCAGATATTAAACCTTTGGTTATTAACATTAGAGTATGCTACTTGTTCCAGACGAAAATGCCACTGGAGACAGTGTCAGCAGTGTTACTAAAGTCAAGATATCTTCTGTTTGCTACTGACTCAGGTTGGTCAGGTATAATTTTGTATTGACAGATATTTATTGATTGTTCCTGATTTCTGTATTGCTCTTCATGTATATACTGATTTATTGAAAAATTACTTAATATATTAACTATCCAGAAAACTTTAGAAAAGTCAGCTTATATGACATTGGCTCAAAACATATCCTGTCTTTGCCTTAAGCAGTAAAATCGAAATGCAGTAGAGGTTATACTGATCTCTGACTAAGAGGAGAAAAGATTGTATGTTAGGCCTCACAAGGATACACAAAGATTTTCTGTCCTTGAATTCATATAAACTAAACAGTGCAAATTATCAACCAAATAGTCACTGACCAAGACCACTAGAGATCTTCTCCCTGGTTGACCTGTTCTTATTCTTCAGTGTTTGACATTTAGGACTTCAGGGAAGCAAGATATTCACGGTTTCACTAGTGCCAGGACATGTTAACCTAAATGATTCATGTTTCCATGCATTTTCCTCAGGCAGATAAATGCAGAAATCCATTTGTTCTAGTGAGTGAGCAGAGCGGAATAGCAGGAGAACAAAGTATGGTTGTTTTGCCCAAATTGTATTAACTAGGGAATTAGGAATGTAGGAATTAAAGGTTATCTTGTGCTATAACTGTTCCCTAGCATATATTGATCCATTTCCATGATATGTTATAGATATGCACTGTAACCTTTCAATCTATTGCCAAAGATAAAAGTTATTACTGTAAAATCAAACTAGACTTCAGTGCACTGTAGCTTTTCTTTTTAGCCTCTGTTATCCATTCCCAGCATAACAGCCTTGGTTTGATTTTCAATTATAATTTCAAAATTTGTTAGAAAAAAATGTGTCAATCCCAGAACTTTATCAGCTCCTGCATGATATTCTTAAAAAGACAAAAATTAATGTCCCATCTGTTATGAGAAACTTCCCTATTAATCTTCCAAGTTTCAAAAGTGGACAAGAGAATGTAGCAAACATATCTCATTAATCTATTTTTCCATTATAAAAATGACCATATTAAGACATCTGCCTTTTAGCCTTGTACAGTGAACAACATAGTCCTGGGTTGAATTTGGTCCTTACTCTTGTTAACATCTTTTGGAGAAAATGAAAATATACCATTAGAAACATTGGTGCCTTGTACACCTTTAAAAGTTGTATTTATTGCTATAGTGCACCTTTAAGACTATTACAGAGTACTAGATATCCTCAGGCTTTGCTCCCTGAATGATGAGCTGTGTGAATATGTTTCCTTCACAGTGGCAGGTGGAAGAAATTATGACTTCCTCTGGTCCTGTAAAAGGGCAGCCAGAGGAGATAAAATATGTTGTCAGTTTTGAAAGACTGTCAGATTCCTTCTTGCTGCAAGAGCAGCAGGGCTGGATGAAACGTGTGCACTGTAAGCAGTCCTGGGTTTCTGCCTAAATTAATCCCAGAACCTACTTGAAGCTAAGGTACCCCAGTCACAAGGGCCTCGTCTCCATGGCACTGGGTCACCCAGCTCTCCTGAACCCCTCCAGATCAAACTTCTCTTGGATTAGGCAAAGCAAGATACGGAGCTTGTCAGGCACAAAGGAGCCCGCCTGCACAAAAGTAACCTGCCAAAACATTTTTACCAAGTTTGAATTGGGTGGGTTTGTATCAGACCAATGTTTTTTGTGAGGCAGCTGCCAGCTTCTTGATTTGATACCAGAATGGGTATTCCTGACAGAGGTACTTAATTCACAAGTATTTTTTCTACTTATTTTTTGTAGAAAAAACAAAGGCAACTCTTAGATTTAAGTTCTAATTCAGTTGCCTCATTAAGCTCTGTGTAGAAATATTTTTGATTTCATCATCTCAAGATCCATTAGTCTAAATTCAGAGAAACAAAATATTGTGATTTCTTGTCTGGAAAATAAAGTTTGTCCTCTCTTCTCCTTGCCTGACCTGGAACAGCAAAAAAGCTGTGCATTTAATACTTTTAAGTGTAATACTTTTAATACTTATAATACTTTTAATACTGTTTTTATTTAGATAATACTACTGGCCTGTCTCATGGAACTGCTTGACAAAAGTCACAACATTTTTTGGTCCCAGCAAAACCTCCTGTGTACAGACACAGAACACAAGGGGTTGACAGACACCTTTTTGCTGTCTTTGCTTAAAGTGGCAATTTCCAGCCAGGTGGAGATTTTCTGGACTTGGAAATGTTGGCCCAGTCCCTGTGCAGCTTCCCATCCAGGTCAGCATACCAGGGAGGTGTGGCAGGCATGAGGCTGCCAGAACTGTGGGAAAGGGGACGTTCATACAAGTGCTAACACAGAGACGTCCTCCTCACAGAATTTTTACTCTGAGGAGATGTTCTCAGGGCTGTCAGACTGCAGCTGTGGCTGGCCTTGGACACAGGTTCACCAGCAGAGGAGATTGCTTGCATGCCACACACACGCACAACGTGGACCTCAGAAAACTACAGCACCCTGAGGACCAGTCTATCTTACAGACTCTCAGGGAGGCTATGTGGGAGAAGTACAGCCTTCTGCCCCAGAAATCCTCCAGATAGGTGTGTGGCTGCAGAAAACACCATCAATTTCCTTATTAATTGTGTTTTTGTTGCTATTAAGAGCACTAAAGATTCAGAGAAGCATGATGCTAGAGCAGAGTAAGCTATCATGCTGCAGGTGAATTAATTTATCACTTTGTATTACAAGTGTTTCATACTTCGTATTACAAGCTTTTTCATACCCATCTCTTTTTTCCTCCAAAAAAGTGTCAAAAACTTTTGAGTAGAGAAGCCTTAAATGTGTTCCTTGGAAGTATATCCCCTAACTTAAAGAAATATGTGCATGTAAGATCATTTTAGTATGCAGTTTAGTCATCTAAATTTTTATGGTCCTTTTCCTGTTTTCTTGTTGGTTTACTTTTCCTAATCTACATAAACTATTTTTCATTTGTTATAGCCATCTTAGCCAACAGATGGTGCTATGTATAACATTTTTATGATATTGTATAAAATAAAAATAAATACTACAGTTAAATTGTACATGTAATCACTTTGTTAGAAAATAAACGTGGAATTGAAGTTCACAATAATAAATGCTTATCATAAAAATTAGAAGCAAGAAACAATAAGTGTTGAGAGTCACTGATGAATGTTCATTTCAGCATGCAGGTAGGAAGGATGGTGTTGCATATGTAAAGCTGGCTGTGGTATCAATGCTACTGTGTTTGTACAGGAGGCTCTTTTGCCTAAAATCAGGACTTCAGGTTGGTAGATTTTAAGAACACTAAAATTATCAGTGTCTGTTTTTGGTTTCTAATGTCTGGGATTAATACACTTTATCTAAATTGAAATAGAAAGGTGTGGTATGCCATGGGTACTCACAATTGATGTAGGACCATTCCAGTATACACAAATTATGAAATGCAACTGTAAGCACCAAAGTTGAGTACCACCAGTGTTTCATACTGTACCAATGTTTCATCACCCAAACAGTGCAGTTAAGTTTGTTGGTACTACTCGTGCCTATAAAATTCATCATGTACATGCAAAACAGACTCTGTTTTCTCTGGGCTTGGATTTTCCGTCTGTAAAAGGGATGAGAGCTTCAGTAAACAAGGCATGACCAAGTCTAGAGTGGTGAATACATTCTGCTAAAGCTGTTAGTATGATCTTGTGTAATCTTTTCTCTTTCCAATAACAATTTTTTTTCCTAAATTCGAGTTGTTTTTCAACTAGACCATAGTTAATCCTATTTATCCTGTCTCAACCATTTCAATGAATTCAATAAGCATTTTATCTTACTTTTAAAACACTTCCAGGAAAAGTAGCTATTTTTATAATATAAATATAAATAGACCAAGACAATTACAAATATTTTCTGTGGAAAAACCATGTACTTTTTTTTTACTGCAATGAGTTGTCAAAGACACAATCAGTGTGGAATAATTTAAGAGGGCTTATCATATGTTTCAGTGAACGCTGAAGCAAGATGCCCTCAGTCTTACAAATGCCAACACTCAGATCCTTGTTCACATGAGTAAATGTATGTTTTTCTCCAAGATTTTAAAAGTACTTCATTTCACTACAAGAATGTTTAAAGTTTGAGATAGCGGTCTTCATTTTACAGCTTCTGGTGATAACTGTAAAAATTCCTCAATTAGCTATTTTCCATCTCATTTTATTCTTTCTGTTTACGCAGTTAGGACCAAAACATGTGCTATCAATAAAAAAGGTGATCATTGCTGTTGAATGAAGATTTAAAATTTTCAGGCACGATGTAACGCGTATTGTATTGATAATTTCACATACTCAAAAAATATATATTTTTAATAAAAAAACAATTTCCATTTTAGTTTGCCTCATAGATTTGATTAAATTCTATGTTGATTAATGATCAGGAATTATAGAATAATGCAATAATTTGTCTGTATGTCAAGACAATTTTTAACTGAAATTGAATTGCTGGTGCTTGGTAGTCTGAGGAAGGAGAACATGTCTTTTTCTTTTTAAAATGAGCACTAGTTTGGACTGAAAATTATGTCAACTTTAAACCACTTTCAGGATGTCCAAAAAAAAACATTCAGAATTTTCTTCCAACTTTCCCACTATCTGCACTTTCCTCTTGTGAGTAAGGTATCACTAGGCAGTACTTTCCAACACGGCATGAACTTGTGTAGGCAGAGGTTTGGATTTGATTTCAGGACAAAGTTCTTCCCCCAGAGGGTGACTGAGCACTGAACAGGCTCCCCAGGGAAGTGTCACAGCAGTAGCCTGACAGAGCTCAGGAAGTGTTTGGACAATGCTCTTGGGCACACGGTGTGACTCTTGGGGTGTCCTGTGCAGGGCCAGGAGCTGGACCTCAGTGATCCCTGTGGGTTCTTTCCAACGCAGGACATTATAGGACTCTATTGTTCCATTTACAATCATTCTTCTGCAGCCTTTACTCCTGTTTCTGTAGGATAGGTAATGCTTTCACAAAGAGTTCTTAGGGCAATTTTCACGTCAGAACTTGGAAACAAGGGAGGGATATTCACTGCTGGTGCATAGGTTTCCATATATAAAGTTTCATTTCAACTGAGATCACTGAAATAAAATGTATCCTCGTTACAGCTGGCAGACTAGTTCTCCAGCTGGATTATCCAAATTTGCCACAAAGAGGAGGGAGACAGGAGTGGTAAGGTTGTAAATGGAAAGAAGTTGGAAGAACTTGTCCCTCAGCAGAATTGTGTTGGGGAAATGAATGCAGAAGCCTGGGAACAATGCCAGGAGTAAAACTGACAGGAAGTTCATGGGTTTGTATAGGATGGTGACACTGAAGTGGAATTCACTTTCATTTTATCATCCTCAGTAGCACACTACAATCTGTGATCTGAGTTACACATTGCCCTGTGATGAGAGGGCACGCACTTTATCTCATCCTCTCTGTCTCTCTTTTCAGGAAGAAGATCCTATTGATATAAAGACTTAAAGGCAATAATGGCAGAGTGGCAGCAGTTGTCATGATTCTACAATAGACCCATCTCCCTACATTCCTAGGAGGAGAGTTTCAGATACAGTATTTGCTACCCAGAGTTTTTTTTCTTCCCTGGATGTCCTAGTTCTTAATTCATTGATTAATTATTTTGTAGTAACTACACATCTACAATGTAGACTTGAAGCCATTGAAGCCAGCAGTAAAATATTAACTGTAGCTGAAGACAAGAGATACCAAATTGAATAGATCTAAAACACACACTGGTAGAGCACTGGCATTGATATCTTTGTTTCAGCCAGCTAAGAAGCCCTGAGTTAATTCCAGTGTGAGTGTTCCTTGCCTCTGTGTTTAATCCTGCTTGTTCACTCATACTTTGGATTAAGCCAGATGTGATCTTACTGGATATTTGCCCTGCAAAATTTTCAGTCCATCCAGAACAGACTCCCACCTGACTTAAGACATCCCCTGGTTTTGCTTCTGTGGTGGGTGACCTTGGGTGGATGGCAAAGGTCATGATTGGCACCAAATCACTCTATCTGTCCCCTTTCTCAGCTGTGCAAGAGGAAAAAACTACTACAGAGAACAATTCATAGGTAAGGATAAGGCAATTTACTAAAACAAAAGTGAAAACCAGCTGAAAAGAGCTTCTCAGCACCTATTTTGAGCAGGCACTATGGCTTTGTGTCCTGACCCTGCTACTCTCTGGGAGGATGAGGATCAGCTCCAAGATCATCTGCACTGATCTTGGAGCTGGGACCAGATGCAATAAAAGAAGGCACTTAGAAATACCTTGACTACTGTATACTTGGCTAGTGGAATCCTGGGGACCGGCTATTTACATCTGCTCTCCCTTCTCAATGGCTTTATCTCTCCTCCCTCTAGCTTGTTGAGGTGTAGGGCAGAGTTATTACTTCTACACTGGAGCCAAATCATCTCTCACACCTGCGAAACTGCAAAATAAACTTCTTCAGTGACTGGGTCACGGCCTGTAGTCTGGTGGCATAAGGAAATGGGTGCCAAACAAGTCACCTCTTGGTACAGGTACACATTCTACTGGTTAGCGCAGCATTCTCAACCACATGACATAAAAGGTTGGGACGTCAGACTCATCTAATTTTCTGAGAGTCCATTTGAACCCTGAGAGTTCATATCAGCATGAGAGCACTGAGTGTTCCAAGCTGAAGAGGAACTTGTTCCCATGCTCAGTGACTGGCTATTGCCAGAAATTTCACAGCTATTCTGTGCCCCTCTTCCCCTACTGTCTTTATTCCAGATCTTTTGACTGTATGTTCATACTGGTCTCAGATTCCTTCATCTGAGAAAAGAGCTCCCACCAGGTCGAAATGTGCTGCTGGGTTACACAAAAGTTTGTTAAGAGCCTTTTAACTGAAATTGCAGGAAGTCAGCTTGGATGAATGTGTGCTTATTTGCAATTTAGCTTTTCCTGAGAGATGTCACATACTGCCAAGAGTTGTTCACTACCTGAGTTGCTATGACGACTTTATTTCTCATGTTGAGGTCACTCCTATAAGGACACAGATGAAGAATATTTTCTTCCTTGGAATAGATGAAGAAAGTTTTATTTTTATTATAAGATTTTCTTATTAACAGTCTACATGAATATTAAATTATTCTGATCATAAAGAGGATTGTCTTAGTAAAGAAAGGTCTTAGTTATGATTGTCACTCCTCATTGTATCATCATGTTAGATCTCAACAGGGGCACAGACAAGGAACATCATAGAATTTCTTGAATTCCCTGTAAGCTGGATGTGAATGTCAGCAACATTAATTCACAACACCATTACTTTGTCAAAGTTAGTTACACGTGCTATTATTTTGAGAATATTTGACTGATATAGTTGCCTCTATAATTAGGAGTCTGTCACATTTCAATTATATTTTCATACCACTTTCCCAAAGGCTTATAAATCAGATAAACTCCCTTTGGGCTGAAATGTGCCATGATAATTAGTGCAGGGACAGTTTTGTTTGTGTGCTGTGGTCCAGTGCTTTGTTAGAGGATTATTATACAAATAGGGTAAATGTGTTGTCATATCTTTTAGACCTTCAAAAAAAATTAAGGTTGGTATTTTCAGATTTCACTTAACCATTTTATTATAGAAGACACTGAGAGTTTTGCCACTTCTTTGTCACAGCATCGTAGCAATCCTAAGTACTTGCTGAAGGACACTTGCTTTACAAAAGTAGTATATTTCATAACTAAATCATACTGTCTCAATAAACTACTGAAGGAAGAAAAGGAGGATCAAATGTTAAATTGTCTTATTTCTGAACACCTTTCCAAGTAGCAGCTCTTGACAGAAGTACATCTGGTGAATGTACAATGCAAAACAGTTGGATAAGCTGCAATTGTGTGTAATTAGAAATGCACTTTTGGAGACAGTGGAGGAAGAATAATTAATAATTTGAATTTGTTTTCTCAAGCAAGAGTTTTATGAAAAAAAATTTTAGTGTCCGAAAAAAGCCTTAATGCAATGATGCACAGATGTGTTGTGGAAATCTTAAAATGTGAGCTAACGTTAAGAAGGTCCTCACTGAATATTAAACAATCTTGGAATCTGCTACACAGAAATAGCATTTTTTTCACTCTTCTTAATGTAGGGGTAGGGTGCTGAAAGCTCATTTTTTCAGAAAAGAGACAGTTGACAATTTTCTCAGCCTAATCTACCTTTGTATGTAAGTGAGGCCACTGGATTTGCATTTGTGGGTTGTTGTTAGGTGGGGACTTGTGCTTCTAGACTAAAAGTCTAGTTTAGTCTGCTTGCAGACTAAAGAATCTTTAAGTGTTTGCCTATATTTATGGATAGATATTGGAATAAAGAAAGGCATTGACAGGGTGGCATTTTTTTGTCCTAGCAGGCCATGCACTAGGGAGGGCTCTTCCTACATGCAGCCCAGCTGCTTTCAGTGACATCCTTTCTCTCTGGGGACAGGATTTTACTGGTAACGGAAGGAGAAAGATATGGCAAAAAGATGTGGGGGGAAAAAGCATACACAAACATTCTGAAATTCTCTTTTCATGATAGCAATCCAAACTGGAACTGCGGAAAACAGTGGGCTATTTTGTATCTCACATGAAAACAAGATGTATTTTTCAATCAACTTTTCTCTTCCAGCAGATTGTCATTATTCTTAAGCATAGAAAATTTTTTATTGTAGAGGAAACTGGAGCAGGCCAGCTGTGAGATTGTTTAGCTTAGCAGTATTCATCTTCTAATTGTCACGTCGATAAGATTTAGTGCAGCCTCTGTCCTGGGCAGAGAACAATATACTTTCAGAGAAACACAGAATTATTTGGGTTGGAAGGCACTTTCAAAGACCTTATAATACAAACCCCCTGCCATGAGCAGAGACTTCTTTCACAAGAACCATTTGCTTAGAGCCCCATCCAACCCAACCTTGAATATTTACAGAGATGAGGCATTCACAACTTCTCTGGACAAAACCCTTTACGGTGTCTGAAATTCTTCTGAATTCAAGAATTCTTTATATCTAATAAAAATCTATTCTATTTTACTTTAAAGGCATTTCCTCTTGTCCTATATATCCTTGCCAAAAGTCCCTACCTAGCTTTCTTGTAAGCTCTCTTCAGGTACTGAGAAGCATCCAAAGCCTTCCCTTCTCCAAGCTAAACAACCTTAACTTCCTCAACCTGCTTTCACAGCAGAGGTGCTCCATCCTTTGGATCTCTGTCCAGATCTTCCTTATGCTTAGGATTGTCCCAGCAAGAACCTTATAGTTTCTCTTGTTGAATTTCATGAGGTTTTCATGGCCTAGGAATAAGGCATGCTATTTAACCCCATCACATTTCCTTTTGTGAGGTTCTCCTAGCTGTCTAGTACCTTTTGAGCCAGTGCTTCTGCATGGTGTGAGAGAGCCTAGGGTACAGGGTGGTACCAATGTCATCCTTACTTTCTGGAAATAAAAGGAACCCATCTATACAGAGATAAGGGATGCTAGACCCTCAGCTCCTACTTCTCTGTTTTGTTTATAATTTAGAATGGATGCAATTAAAAATTCTAAAACCATAGTGCTAAGTAGCAGGCAGAATTAAAGAAGGAGAGAAGGAAAGCGGAGGATTTTTACTTGTTTAAAAATCACCTCATTCAGGAGTACAGAAGCATATATTCGTGTTCTTCTGGAGATCAGTAGGTACTAAAGACCCACTTATATCTAAATACTTTCTTGAGCATATCATTTAAAACAAGATTTTTCTCTCAGGTCATGTAATATTATAACAATTAAAATTGCAGTTCCTGTTTGCCTAATTATGAAAATTAGGATTTCTTATGCAAGGCTTGCATTTCTCCACACATAGGTTTTTTATTTGTCCCTTTTTACACAAAAAGCTTTAAAATCAGAGAGGAATAGACACCTTTTACTACTTTATGACATTTTGCTTAAAAGTAGAAGAGAAAAAAAAGGCTAATTTTAATATTTCTTGGAGTTGGTTCTGCAACTGAGAATTTCTTCAAAATTAATTAATACATGTATACTTTTGTTTGCATTTAAATGCAGTAAAATATTTGTTGCTAAAATTTCAAACATAGCCACAAAAAAAAGCTAGTCTTATTTGAATAATTACTTGGCTTGACCTTCACTGCTTGTTTTCTTCCTTCTAGCTTCCAAAAGATGTCAGTGAGCTTGCTTTTTCATAACTTGTCTGGAAAATTACCATCAGCACTACAAAATTTTCTTGCTAATTTTCAATATTGTTTCTTTTATTTAGAAAATTTGAATGTGGTTTGGCTTTTTTTTTTTTTTTTTTTTTTTTTAATAAGGCACACACAGTGTACATATTTACATAAATTGAGTGTTGTACTGGTGTTTATTTTAGGAATTAAAATTTTTGGTGCCAGCTTGTGCATACGTGTCTGTATGTGTAATGAAGTCTATGATCTGTTCCCAGAAGTTAGCTGAAGTTTCCTCTTTCTCTCTTCAATAATAAAGGAGCAGAACTTTGACAGCAGCCAGGGACTGCCTGATGAGAGTGCCAAATAACTGAGCTATCATCTGCAAAGTCAGGTGTCATTTCTCAAACATGAAGGCGACTGACTCCCCTGACATGTTTAAATGTATTCCAGCTCCTGGGGATCAGCTTATGGTGTCTCAGTCACCTCTGCCAGAAGCAGTGCCTCTGCACAGACCCCGCTGTGGTGTGCCAATATTCTTGGCTTCCAAAAGAACCATCCTTGAGAGGGATTCCTCTCTTCCAGCTCCTCTCAGTTCAAGGGTTTGGGACAGGAAAGCCCTTCCATTCATCATGCTTCAGTCAAACAGGGGACAGAAGACAGCTTGATCTTTCACTTACTACTTTGAGATCTGAGTTTGTTCTCCTACATGAGTAATTTCTGAAGGTTAAGAAAGTTATACCAGCCTTTTAGAGAATCTGGCTTCAGAGTTTCCCCTGCTTGTCCACAGCATATTACTTCACCACATCATCCATTGTAATGCTGCAGCTCTTATCCAGATGCACATTCTCTTGTAGGCAATATCTAATGTATTCCTGCGTTTTTCTTTCTGTTAGGTACTGCTCAAAACAGTGCAAATGCCTCTGCTATTGAACTGGACCACATTTGGAGAGCCTTATTTTGGGAAGGATCAATAGTCTAAAATACTAATAGGAAATGCCTTTGTGTACAAACTTTAGGTGATTAGGGCTGTTAGTGTAAAGAGTAATGGGTAACTTCTATTTTCCTTGCTTTATTTTTTCCTCGACCAGAATTGACTATCTACAGTGAATAAGAAGAATTTGAAACAAAAAGTGTCTGGGTCTCACATTTCAAATACTTGCACAAACACATGGCACCTGTATTTTGCAATACCCTTTCCTGGTTATATTTTCATTCACTAGATTACAGTACTTGCAATGTGCCTATGCAAAACTCCATGACCCACCATTTTTGAGTTGTGTACTCAGAACACATAAGATGCACTTCCAGACTAAGTCTTCTTGGTCTGTAATTTGCAGCACAATAGTGGTTGTGTCCAGTTGAGTCCACTGCTAGGCAATGACAATGAAGAATGTTGAATTCCCCAAAAATTTTCCTGATATTTTATATCTATTTTTTGAGAGATAAGATTTTTTAATATACGTTAAAATGTCTTACTTTGATAATACAAGACATTAATGCATACTTATCATTGGCTAGATTCAACAAAGTACTATCAAAATGAAGAAAGTAAAGAAACAAACTAGTTCATGAATATTAGTTTGATAGCTTGTAATCCTTCCTATAGCTGTATATACACTTCTCATCCATCTAAATTATCTAGCAATTTTTTAAGTGATGCAATTGTTCTGTCCTTAATATGCTTGTCATAGAAGTTTTTCTGCTATTCAAAAAGTACATTGGGGTACTGTGATAGTGAAAATATTACAGTGCATACGAGAGAAACCTGGCTCATTGCAGGGAGATATTTTCGATCATGGGAAAATGAGAATAAGAGTGTTCTTTATCAGATTTGACAGGACTCCACTTAACTCAGCTCACTTAGCTCAGTTTATGAATTATATGTGAGTTACAGAGCGTATTGTGCTTTCTAGTTCATTCTACTAGAACTCTATGGTAGAATACAAAGATCGGTACACTTCTGAGAGATATCCCATTTTTCTGTGAAGAGCATAGATTTAAACTTCCCCAAGCACACTCACATTACTAAATTCTCAGTGGTATAAGGTATAAGGGTGGCTTCAATGCCCTCGATAAATGTTGCAACAGTCGACACCTGGAGGTGTTGATGAAAACACCTCCAGGATCTGTTCCAGCAGAGGGAGGGTGATGCAAGCCACAGCTGCTGATTATACACCCACACAAACACAGGCTCCAGCTGTAGCTTGTTTTCCTGTACAACAAAAAATGATATTGTAAGTACTATCTTCTATGAAATCATCTGAACGAATGGCTGGAGGGCAAGAATACATCTCCTGTGAAAAAAAGACCCAAGAGAGTTGTGGCTGTTCAGCCTGAAGATGAGAAGAGTTCAGAGAGACCTCACAGAAAGATTTTGGTACCAAAAGGAGCCAACAAGAAAGCTAGAGAGGGACTTCTGACCAAAATGTATAGTGACAGTACAAAGACTGGTTTTAAACTAAAATAGGGCAGGTTGACCTTAGATATAAGGAAGAATTAGGTTTCTTTTCTGGATTAGGTTACCCAGACAAAGTGTAGGTGTTCCTTGACTGAAAGTGTTTAGGTCAGGTTTACTGGGGCTTTTAGCAACCTTGTCTTGTGAACAATGTCATGGAAGACAGTGTTGGACTTAGAAGGTCTTTCTAGGATCCTTCCAACCCAAACAGTTCTATGATTTTGTGATCTACTAACTGACCATTCATTATGCTCATTTATTCTTATCTTTGCTTGAACCCATTGCTGCTTAGCTGCTTTTTTAGTACCTGTGACAACCCATGTTCTGTGACATTCCTTTTTTTCCTTTTCTGTGGTCTAGAAGTGTTTCAGGTGCCATCACCCAGAAATGGAAAATGGAAAAACAAGAGAATTTCAGTTTTGAATGCCCTGAGAGTGTGAGAGATGAAGTTTGTCCAGAGTTTTCATAGGCAGAGACTCTCTCCTGTCTAAGACACCTTACTTGTGTACCAGTGCTGACAAAACCACATCTCATGTGAGGAACTTTCTGGCATCTATTGTCTCTTGTCACCTCCAGATATGAGACCTGTGGTGGATATTTTGTAGTCAAAAGAGAGAGTATGAATTATCAAGTACTATTAGACTGTGCTGCCACTGTATGTGACACTGCAGTAACACAAAAATCTTTGGAAAGTCTCACATTGCTATGCCACCCACTGGAAAACAGACCAAGAAAAACAATGTAAAATTTAAAAAGGAACTTAATGTCTGGATGTGATAATTTTCATCAGTTGGGACTAAAAGTGAAAAATGCATTATTAATTTTTATTTTTTACAGATACATTTTTTTCCATAAATTACAATTTGAAACATAGTATTGAAATCAGTTAACACTTTCAACTCTTTCAAGCATCCTTCAGGAAGCACAAATGAAAAACAGAAGTGCGTCTAATGGAAAAACATTTGAACAGATCAGGTCCAGTTTCTATCTATGCAATATTAAAAATAAACAAAGGTCCAGTTGTTGCAGGGAAATAAAGTCAGTAGTCTGAACATTTTAACTTAGCTGCTTTAGATGCAGCTGTAATGATATTTTTAGCAGCTAAAGAACTCACTGTGAGCTGGTTAACTTCAATATAAATTATAAATTTGAACTAAGTTAGGAAAGCACTTAAAGTGATATTGTCTTAACAGAACAATGTTAGGTCATAAGCAATCCCTGGAAATACTGAGAGAAGTACTTACTGTTACAGGCTCTCTTCAGAGTTTTCAGTAATGGAAATCACAGTGGTAAACAGTCTTCTTGGCACTTCAATCTCCACATCTCCCTGTTAAGGATGAATTGATTGTGAGAGCTTTTGTACCACTTCAGTGACTTCTGTTTTATTTATGGAGAAAATTTTGCACTGCCTGTATTTGAGAATTGAGTGGCTTTGCTAGAGGGCCCATGCATAATCTGTATGCCTGTTTTACACCTGGTCGACAAGAGAAGGTCTAAAGGGCAGAAGGACAACAGCACATCCTTCCTCAGAAATATGTCTTGATCAATATTTATCCAGGTGTTTCTGGGAATGAGTTTGCCCTTGCTGTGATTTCACACTGGAATTGATATACTCCATTCTGAGTAGCTAATCTTATGCATACTGGACCGAGTTCAGAATTAGACATAACTTTTCTGTCTCTGTTGCATGTTGCAGTCTCTATTAATGTTTATGAACCACATCTGCTATTTAGAAAACCTATCCAAACAGGTGTACAAGAGCACCTAATAACTAAAGGATTTTGCTCAGATTTCTCTAGTTCAGCTGCTCTGGAAAAAAGTATATTAAAAAACCCCCATCGTTAAATTTTACTCCAGAAGTTGCAGACCAAACAGTCTAGGGTAACCTTGCATTTCTTTGTGTACTCTTTATCTTTCACTCTTCTAGCACTTCATGTGCATCAGGTGCAATATCTGTATGACATTTTTACACTGCCTTTGTTATAGGAGGGCAGGTGGGGTAGAATTCGACTGTATTTATGTCTTCTATGAGTCATTCTTGTACTGTCCAAGACATCAAAGAGCAGGATTGCTATAATGAAAGCAAGATTATGGTTTCATTATACTTCCCTGTCTTAAATTTTACTTTGGTTGTTTAAGTAAAACCCACATTTCAGGTTCCTGTCATTGTTCTCTAGACTCTTCTTATTACCTATCTAATAAATTCAATGCATTTATCATTTTTGTTGCATACAGCTGTTCTGCAGCAGTTAATACCAGCAATTAGGCACTTGTCCTGAGTAAAGAATTTAGTATCCATTATTATATTTTGTTTTTCTCATATGGCTATAAGGTTTTACTCATAATATTTTATTTTTCAGTAAATACATTTGCTCTTTTTATTTAACGTACATATAGCTCAAGTAATTTAAATGTATGCAGCTTTCACTAACATAATGGACTTTGCATCTGAGCTACAAAAAAGTGGAAGAAAGCTTCCAGTAAATTAAAAGGAATTGTCCTTCACCTTGCATTTAAGCTTTCTCTTACAGGTTTTTAAGACATTGATTTGCTTACAGTTTTACAAAGAGAAGAAATGTGAAGACTTATGTTTGCATATCATGCAAATTTAAAAGAAACACAATTCAATCAGTCTGTTTAAACAGTAATTAACTACTGATTTCAAATCCCTTCACAGCAGTAATATATTACTTTATTGAGATATCTGCTGATTAGAAGGTTAAAAAATATTAAAAAACCCTTCTCCTGTCCCTATTTTTCTGTTCTTCTGACATTTCAAGAGAGAAGAAAATTTTAGCTAGAAAATTCATTGGTTAAGCTCTCTTCACCAAGCAGAAGTGTGTACCCTTAGTTTGCAATCAAAATGGGAAATATCCATTGCAGTTTCAATGTTCACAGATTGGCTGCTGGCTGGCAAATCGTTCAAAATGGTGATTTCACACATATCAATGGGAAATTTAAAACCAATTTATCCTGATATATACTTTCAAACTTATGGAAAACTGAGGTTTTTACAATTTTTGACCTAGGAATTTTAAGGTGACAAGAGATCGCTGAGCAAAAATACAACATACAGTATTTCTGCAGCAAAATGCACAAGTTTGAAAGCTCTACCTCATACACATCAAGTGCTTTGCTTATATGAATTTCCTGATGAATTTTATAAGCCATACATATAATTTACTGAATAAATTGCTGGTGTTTTTTTCTACCAGTTCAATTACTCAGTGAATATTTGCCAAAGATAAGGACCTTTACCAAGGTTTTAAGATGTCCATGTATGGCAGTTCTGGTCCAGTAGCCTAGCAAACAGTGCCCTTCCACTTCATTCAAAACTGTTCCTGGAGACTTTAGAATTCTGAAATTCAGAGGTATGGAGATGGGAGATACTGCTCCCATAAGATGATCTTAATGATAAAGCTGGAAGCTTTAAATCAGATCCATCACCTCCAGTAAAAATATTGAGCTTGTCGTCAATGGACACTTAACAAACCACTAGACATTTTCAATAAGGTTTCTCTCAAATTGCCTGGTGTTGCTATTTACAGTATTATGTTATGGGTTTTGCTGATTACTGAAGTCAGGCCTGTTACTGTCTTTATATTCATTAGCAGCATCTTTCACTGTATTCATATTCTCAAATATCCCTGGTTCTCAACACCAAAAGGTTATAAGCACCTTACAAAAATATCCAGCACTTGAGTCAGCATTTGGTGCTTAGCCAATTTTGACAGTTTAATAAATGACTTGCATTAAGCTGTGGCAACTGGACATGCAGTGCTTCCCACAGTCTGGAAGCAGCCCAAAACCATTCAGTGCATAACTAATCCTCGTAAATAGACACACATAAACCTGATGGAAAAAGACCGGTATTCTGTGCAGACATATCTTTGGAAAACGACATGGGAGCCTGAACATACATGTTACAAAGTTGAGAATTACACTGAAGAAATGTGATATTTGGAAGGGGAATGTGCCCCTGGGTTCCCCAGTCCTTCTGCTTTCTGGGAAGGATGTGTATAAATTTCCCCCAGCCTGCCAACTCATCCACTGAAATTTGGCAATGTTTTTGTCTTGAAATAGGAAGTGTGTGGGGTCCTGCAGAGAAGGAGTCACTCTCTTATACATTGATCAAACCTATTATCTTGTCAACTCACCTCAGTTCAAGATTGGATAGCAGATCCAATATTGTAATATTGACACCTACAAAGATCTCAATGTTGAGATAAAAAGATAAACATGTTTAGCTAAATATGCAAAACAATCCATACTCAATGCATTAATTCTTGCTAGAGTATATCCATCCTGGTTTGGGATGATAGAAACAGGTTGACACATTTTTTCTGAGAAATAGGTGAAAGTCCAACGAAGATCTGGTTCATGGATGTTCCATGTGTTTCTGTCAAGGAACTACCGCTTTGGCGGGAAGGTTTTGCTCTGTGACAGTGCCAAATCACAAGCACCACCTTCACCAACACCTGCTGACACACAGGTGCCAAAAAACATAAATCAGAAAGGTGTAGAGAAGATAGCAACTCTAGCAAGAGTTGCTGGAAAGACAGGCTGTATTGCAGCTGGTGAACAGAAAAGTCATTAAGAGCTCTTTGAGCGTCATTCAATCCGGGGTGTAAGCTGAGAGAGCAGCCTGCCATCACTCCGTGAGCAGACAGTCAATCCCCTGGCAGGACAGCCCAAGCAGGAGCTTGGCTGAGCTGCAGGCAGGGGCACAGCAGAGTTCAAGGCATACATTGGGTGCTTTCCCCAAGTAGCTGTCAGCTGGTGAGTGATGTATAGCTGTGGATGGCAGGGATGCCAAAACAGGAGAAGGAAAATGGGAACTGCTCTGAATTTCACATTCCTTGTCTTGGGCAACATTGCTGGGGTGGGAAGTGCATCTGCAAATAAAACTTCAGTCCAGAGAAGGATTGAGTATATGATTTACAGGTACCAAATAATCCTAATAAATACCCTAATAATACTACCAGTAAAGTAAATTGGCTTATTTGAAGGAAAGGGCCTTGGTAAAACAATGGAGGGATGTTTCTAAAGCAATCATATATGCTTCACAGAGGTGAATAATCTGACATCAAAACAATGATGCAGTGGTAAAATATAGTATTTCCACTGAAAAATATATTTCTCCACCAGCAACAATCTATGAAAAATGTTAGAATTGGTTTGCTTTGCTTTGGGTTAAAAAAAGGTGGCCTTTTTTTTTTTTTTTTGAGAATGTCTTCTTTACTTTGAAAATTTCTTTAATTTTCTAGATGTTTTTGAAAAGTGACCAAACTGTAAAATACTTGTAAAATCAGTAACACCCCTTTTTCTGTAGAATTTTCCCTTTCCATGAGTAACTGTTACACAATTTTGGTTCATTAATGAGCAAAGAGATTTTGAAGACTGTGAGCTTGGGTGAAAGCAAATAATCGCAAAATAGTTCCAGCATCTGGAAGATCTCTTTATAATGCAAATGCTATGTAATTTTCTTTAGCCACTAAGCAGCCCTATAGAACACATGAATATGGTGTACTCTGGAACTGAAATTTACTATCCTTTTCTTAAAAAAATTGGCATAAAATGGGCCAAAGAAATAATGGTGTTCCTGACAAGCTATGTTTAAAAACATTTTCTGAGGCTGTTATTTTTCCAGCAACCTTTTCACATTTGATTAACATTCCTTCCTGTTTTCTGGTTCAGACTATTACTGTTTTGAGCTGTGTTGGATTTAAAACTGAAAGCAAGAAAAATCCACAACCTTTGTGATCCTAGGAAAACTGATTCTATTATTTCCATTTATCTCTTGGGTTCATCTTGTATGTTGTCAAGGCACAAAAAAGATATGTAATTTTTGCATATAATGCAAGAAAAATAGAAAAGCAAAAAGAAGCTAAAGCTTTTCAAGCTAAACTTACTTTGCAGCTAAACACTTTTCAGATGTTCCAAACGCAGCAGGTCAAATATTCTAGGATTATGTTCAGATTTCTCAGAGAGAGAACAAGAGTTTGTTCAAAATACTCCATAAAAGAAGGCAAAAGACAAATTCATTTAGTAGGGATAACAGAATTTCCCCTTTAGTTAAAAACCATGTATTAATAGCTGACAGAAAACATTTTGAATCTGTGTTAGTGAAATAGCTGACACTTTCCCCCACTGGAGACATTAGCAATACTACTCCAAATATTTGTGGATTAGGCTGATGGAATCTTTCAGTTACCGGGAAATGTCTTGGGCACAGGGGATTGTGTGCATGTATTATTTAGCAGACAAAATGTTGTATAGCCACAAAAAGCCTCTTGCAAGCACTAGGATGAGGTCTCACATGTGTCTGAGATGCAGTCTAAATAGGAAGGTGGTATCTAGGAATTTGTGGAATTTCCATAAGTAATGTCCTAACCTACCCGTTTTAATTAAATCAAAGTACTCTAAGCACTTTGCAACCCTACTGCAGCAATAGCAGAGCTGTAACCTCCAAACACACAGAGAAACCTTGTGTGCTTATTTGAATTTTTTTCACATTTAAGGGCATTCTGTTTTGTTTTTTACAAGAAGATGTATTATGGTTTGGGACAAAAGTGTGAAGAATATGAAGCAATTTTGGGTGTCACAAAATAAGAAATACATTAAAATATTAGAGAGTGTCCAAGGGAGGGAAATTGGTTTGATGGAGATCCTTGAACTGTAGCTGAGGTCACTTCGTCATTTCAGCTCTGAATTACAATTGGACTATCCCAGCTTGAATTAAGGTTTTCCTCTCCTTACAGGAACCATCATTAATCACTAAGATTCAAAAAAAACAAAACAAACAAAAATAAAAATAAAACCAGAATATTGAAAACAAAAAAAACACTGGAAACACAATCAAGGCTTGTACTGTGAGATAGTGACATTAAATTGTCTTTTTTGTTTAAAAACTCAAAGGAATAGCTTTCTGGAATCTGTCACTACTTGGCATATGTTGACACTGATTTTTTCATTCTCTGCTATTGCTTTTAAGGAGTTCTCATTTCCTGCCTCACCAGACTTGATCCAGAATATACTACTGCTCCTTTAATTCCAATGGACACTGAAAAATACTCAGGTTGTCATTGCTTGCATGTTTTTAAAGAGTTTGTCTCTCACTTTTCTACATCATGATAATTCAGAAGTTTTCTCAATTTATTTAGTGGTGCCTGAACCATGTATAAAAGATGAGATACCCATAGTAAAGATAATTTATGGAAATTAAGTAATAATAGAAAATTTGACAAGAGTCCCCACTATAAGTGTCTGAACTCAGCAGGCATCCTGTGAAGTTTGGCATTAATCAACACATATGTAAGGAGCTCTTCCATGGATGTACATAGAACACGAGAATCAGTCTAATCTTCAGTCCATGGGTAGCTCCAAAGACACCAGAGGGATGGAGGGGAGATGTATAACAGCATCTAGAGAGATAAGGAAGGTCTAAAGAAAAACAGTCTTTTCAGAGAATATAAGTATAGAGAAAGGACATTCATGTACTTCAAAATTACTTTTCTGGGTTTTTTAGCATCCTGATAAAAACAGTTATTATGCTTAATTTTCAGTCTGAAAGTGCATTGGTAGAGGCTGTCTCTATTTTATGATATCAGCTAAGGAAACATCAGGTTTTGTCAATCTAGGGTAAGAAACCACTTGTTAACTAATTTGTTCTTGCTATTTGCTGTAATGGAAAACAAGAAATATTGTACTTTGCAAGGAATGAATGGCTGTCTTTTCAGGTGTTGTTAAGGTTGTCTATAATGCCCACACACAATCCCATGGAAAAAGTGAGATTAGATCCCAGCTACTCTGGCTCTGTTATTAAGAGGATAGTGAAGATACATGTTGCAGCCCAATAATTTCTCTATTTCAAGAGTGGTGCTATAGCAAGACACTTGCAGACCCTTGCCTACAGATTTCCCTCCCATCAGATTTCTCTCTGCCTTAAGTTCACCCATGATGAATCTCAAATATTTTTTAGTCAAATTATGGTATATGTCAAACTAAAAAACCTGCTAGATAGAAGGAAAAGAAAGGGAATGTTTATACTGAAACCCAAATAAAGACAACATGCACACACTTTGTTCCTGAGGGAAGGTAACAGGAAAGCATCAGTGCATAATGGTTGAAAAAGACCTTGTTCTGCTGGGAGAATTGCTGTGTCTTTCCTCAAAAAGAGAACTTTTAAGGCCTTATGAAACTGGTGGAAAACTTTTCCATATTTGAAACCAGAGCTGCCACAGTCTTACCTTGAGCACAAATGAATCTAGAAGTGTCTTTCCCCCCAGTGCTGGACAGCACATCGGTGCAATGCTGTCCGTGAGGGGGATGCAGATCCACCTCAGGGCTCCTTCTCCAGGCGTCTGACAATCATTCTGCTCACCTGGCAGCCTGCAAGTCCTGGGACTGCAAACTGCAGATAACTCTCCTCCATGACTTCCTTCCAGGAATGCTGTGCACAGCTGTGCTCATAGATGCAGTACCACTGGCTATCTGCTGGCCACTCAGCCACAAACCACTGAGATTAAGAGGTCTTAGTTTATATTTATATGGAAATACAAGATTAAGGTATCAAATTCCTAGGACCTGCAATGCTGCTGTATCTCTTGCTGTATCTCTTTGAAAGTGCAATTCAGTTTGATGTAACAAGAGCATTTTAGAGAATGGATGCATTTAGAAAATCATATCATCTCCTTGGGAACTTTGACCTCTGATTACTTCAAAAATTACTAGGAGTTGTATCACTCTCTTCATACTTGAGATATCTGAAAGTTGTTTTCTTTCCTTACTGTTTCCCATTTTTCAGTTTTGATAAATTATGGCAATCTGCATTTGAGGAATTCATATTACTTCACCATAAACTCTGTAAATCCAGACAAAAGTGCAATCTTATGGTGAGTTATTCAGCAGTCAGCAATAGACAGAGACAGCAGAGAAAGGTGTAGAATTGGCTATTAAGGACAATTGAATTGTTAAAGTTACCACCCAGGCTGTGAAGCTAGAAATCAATACTTGACATGGCAACTTCAAATCCAGTAGAAAAAAGACAAAATGATTTGATAGCTAGTGAAAATACAAAGGAGTCTTTTGAACAACCTCCAGTGACTGAGCAGTGGATAAGTGTGCAAAGATAAATTTGAAAATTGGGAGCAGGAAAAGGAGTGTAAAATGATGTGATCTGCAAGAGGAGTACGTCCACAGGTTTGCACAATTCACCTTTCTGCTGCCTGGTTAATTTCTCATCTATGCACAAAGAGCTCTTGTTTCTGCTTAGCAAAATGATGTGGTACAACTTTGTGTTTAGGGCAGTACCTGCTTGACTTGTACAAAAATTCCCCAAACAAAAACCATGAACAAATCCAGCCTGCACAATCCAGTACCTGGGCAGCAGCCACTTCAGACCTGCTGAACCCTTGACTCAGTGAGCTTGTTTTCCTCTCCAGGAGCAGTCTGGCTCCCTGATCTCTCTCTCTTTGCTTTTTATCTTCAAATCTTAGTGAAAGATTATTTCTTATAGCTATTCACAGATTTAGGACTTGGGAAGCTTTTCAGAGTTTTGTCAGAGAGGGAAAAATACATGAAGACAAAAAGAATTCTTGCACTGAGTCTGCCTAACCCATGGATTTTTAGCAAGTGTCCAATGATTCTGTGGGCAGTGTGGAGAGCTTCTAAGGCCATATGAAATCTGATGAACAACTTTTTCTTATTTTAAAAAAAAATTAAAAAAGAAAGGGGAAGGTGCGGGAAGGTGCGGTGCGGGAAGGGAAGGTG
>NC_031799.1:53214992-53270299 GCF_001522545.3 Parus major | reverse complement strand
TTTTTAGACATCCTCAGGCAATAAAAAACCCCAGTGACATTTAAAAGAACTGGTCCTTCATAATTTCTATTCAAGAAATGACAATTGCTATTACTTTGCAGAAATGATCTTTTCCATACTAAAACATTAATTTTCACTGCATGGCTGATTTGCTTATGTTACAACTGTCCATTTTGGACAGGATGTTATAGAAACTTCTTACATGAGGATTCTAGCAAGAAACTGAAGTGATCCAGTAGTTCTTCCTCTATGACATGACTGGGAGATTTCACCCAGTTTCCCTCTGGACTTTTTCACAGACTAGAGGCTGCTGGTGGGAAGAAAGACCTTGTGTTATTGGGTTAAAATCTTTCTGTCTTCTGCTGAAATCAATGTGATTTAGAGGTATCCACAGAGCAAAGATGCAGATTCTAAACAGGATACTTTATAGGCTGAGCTACAGCAGGGACTCAAACCTTCTCCACATTCTAGAGGCATAAAATCATCAATAACTAGGAGCTAATTTTTAAGTTTCAAAAGAAGATAATGAGCATATTCATAATGAGCATATTGTGTAGGTTCTTCTTTTGACATGATATCATTGCTGACAAAGTCAAAATTGAATACTTCAAAACTTGTTTTGTGTTGTTCAGTTTTTTGACTCAGTAGCAGCCATTACTTCTCAGTACTAATTTTTAATGTTCCTAACAAAATAAGTTTCAGATCTCATTCTGGAGAAGATGTCTTTTGCCAGAATTTTTACTTAGATTAACAACAGGAACTCAGTCACTCTGATTCAATCTGAAGAAAAGACTTTCTGGCAAGACAGTCACAAGATGAGCCAAAAACTTGCTTACCATCTTTACTTTCTCCCCTTAAGAGACACACCTTTTTGTCCTGTTCCTCTTAGCCTTTCTGATATCAAGTGAAGGAAAAATATCTCCAGCAAAATTCTGCTGCAGCTGGTTCAGCTGTATGACTGTGTTTAGTGAGGTGGACTAAAAAGTGAGAGATTTTTTTCCTTTAAAAAAAAAAAAAAAAGTTGTTCTGGAGAGATGCATTTGCCGTTGAAAAAACCAGAGTGATTAATTTTCACATACAGCTGCCTCCAAGGCTGACAGACATCCTCATGACAGTGTTGAGCAGCTGGATCTATCAGAAATGAATATTTCATAGCAAAACTTGTTTCTTTCTGATAAGCATGGAAGAGGTGCTGGTGGCAGCATTGCCATAGGCCAACTTCTGTCAGCAATGAGCTTTGTAGCATGTAAATGGTGTCTTTGACACTCCACTCTTTAACCAAGGGCTATTGAGTCTGTGCTTTTCCAATCTCATCTTACATCTCAATGCTGTTTTTGGACCTTCCATGACTTCAGCATATTTCTCCTTGGAAGAAACCAACATGGCATTGGGAGTAATTACCTGTGTGGTAAAGTTCCAAAGGTAGAATGATAATTTCATTTTCTGGAATGAAAATCAAGATCTTAGTTAAGGAAGGTTTTGGGTGACTGAGGACAGTCACAAGGATAAATGGTTTACTAAGTCTAGAAAGGAGAAGGTGTCTACCAACCAACAGCATATCATTGTATAAGCACTATTAGATCTAATGTCTATGTCTATATTTATTGGTATATTTTTACTGTATTTCTCATGTGCATGTTGTTCTTACACTGTATAACTTATTCAGATAAATTACTGAATTTTTAAGGATTGCTCCTTATTTTTTCTGAATTAATAATTAGCATTTGATTAAAGTACATGCACAGGCACCTAATCAAGTGCTAAACCACCTTAAATGAATGCCTGGACTTCTGAATAGGAAATGTAGTCTCTAACTTGGAGATTTTGAAGTCTGCTATTCCTGTGGATACTGTATGTTATCAGAGTACTGCAGACCAGATATCTTTTGCTTAGGATAGAACAGAGCAATTACTCACTTCAGGTTTTTAGAATCATCCAGGAAGCTACCACAAATCTCAGCAAAAATTAGTGATGTTTAAATCTCATGGATGGCTTGTTATATCGGAATCAACCATGGAGAAACAAGTACCATTAAGCAGTCATTTTCTGATCTGAATATGCATAAATAAACTATTTCTCCTTACTGGAGCAATCAAGATGGCTTGCCATAGAGCTGTTTTTCCCATGTTCCACTTATTGAAAATCTAGGTCTAACACACTCCCTTTGAAAAAAGTAGGTCACAACACTCCTGGCTTGATTCATTGCACATCTATTGTTTTCCAGAAAAATAAAACATGCAGTCAGGTTTATGTGCTTATTACATAAAACTTAGGGTCTCACCGGTTGTCAGAGACACCTCCCCCATTGTGCTGTCAATAAACAAAAAAGAAAAAAAAAATTAAACAATACTAATCCCTCAGAGATGGGACAAAATTTATCAATCTTATGTAAAGATCAACTGTTTTCTAAAGGAGAAAATAAACATAATTCTCTAGTTCCCCTGTATTTTGCAACTTAATTGATTATGTTGATGCTTTACTAGCATTCTATATGCAATAATTTGGGGCTAGAAAAAATTAACAGATGTTACAAAAATTAATTTTCTTATAGGTGGATCTATTATTCATTGACTAGTACCTGAATGTATAACAATTTTTTCTGAAAAAGTGTCCTTTACATGTTTACTTGCAGTAAATACCTACTAGGGCCCTAGGAAGGAAAACATAGATATAGAAGTCTGCATTCTGTGTAGCAAATGCAGAGGTGGCAACATATATTTTTTTCTTCATATAAAACAAAATTTAGCTGGTACTCTTAGGTACGTTGAGAGACTAATTGTTTGTAGCTATTGTGAACAGTTCTGTGGAGAGAGCTAAAAAAAAAGTTGTCTATTTTTCTTTATAATCTTTATGTTGGCTATATTCTTTATAAATTATCTCAGAAGATAATGTAAAAAAATGTCCCTGCATTATTACTCATTAATATCTATTTCATAAGCATCTAAAGCTGTTTCCTGGGAAAAAAATTAACAGATACACTTGAGATTCTTTGGAGGGTGTCTGGGTTTTGGGGATCGCTCCCATTGCTGCTTCAGTCCCTTCAAGTGGAAGGTGAGCTCAGTGCTGGCTTCTGCAATGGCCCAGAAAAAGGAAGAAAGAATTGCTCCTCTTCCCCTTTCCCAGTGCCCTTGAATGGATATGTTCACAATATAACAATGTTCATATATTTTTAAATAATGGATAAAAATATAAGAACTCAACACATATAAAAGACTGTCTTTTTTTTCTTTTTTTCTTTCAGAGTATTATCACGAGAAGAGACAGTTTTTTGACTTGTTCCAGCACAGTGTCTGTGAGAAAAAGGTGCTTTCAGGTCAACACCAGCTATTTCAGGAAAAGACGCTGGCAATATCAGACCAGGGCTTCCATCAGTGAAGTCACACAGGTCAATGTGGAGGAAAACTCTCATTAATGGTGCAGGTGTTGGTCTCAGAACTCACCAGGGTTTGCATTTAACTTGAGAAAGCAAAAGTCCCAGTATTATATTTTTTAAAAGAGTTTAAATTTTTCAAAGTGAAATGTTAGACACACGTGTTCTCCTACCCCCTGAGGGCTATTAAACAGGATATAATTGATTTCTTTGACAACAGAATTACAAAAAACTATAGCAAGAGCTGTAGTAATAATGGATGGCAAGATAAGTTATGAGGGAAATTGCTAAATACTCATTAAATGTTGAGAAGCAGCTGAAATGTTTTTGCACCTTCAGAAAATAGTTAAGAATAGGCTAATGATTGCAAAGGAAAGTGTAAATTTGGACTTGTTCTCAGGAAAGTGTAATTTTGGAATTGCTACTAAGAAGGATCAACTGGATCCTGAAATAGTCTCTCAAGAAAAGTGACAGAAGCCTTAAATATGTGACTATAACTGTGCAGAATATTTAAGAATATGGCACTGGTGATGGGATGGACTGAATAGGTGGTTCATATCAATTTCCCTCCTAAGCTTTTTCTGTGGCTCCATGAACACATTCAAGAAATCTCCAGGATATAAAAATATTCTGTACACTCCTATAACACATAAAGGGGCCCTTAAAAAACTTGTATGACTGTAATATCTGCCATATGTTCTTATTGTCAAAAATAGCAGCAAAAACCACAGTAATTGAAGAGAGCTTCTGAGTCTGGTCCATTTTTAACACCAGAAAACACACCACATAATCTCATTCAGAGATGTGTGAAGCTTCATTTCAAAGCTAATTAAATTTTGCTCCTCTGATTCAATCCAGTAACTGCAGTCCCAGTACCTCATTCCTTTCACACAAACCTTCATTTAATTTTAGCCCATACTTATTCATGACTGCTTACACTTATTTGTTCTTGTGCCAGCACCATCCTTAGGCTTTAATAGTTCTTCTCTTCCCTGGTATTTTTTAGAGGGCAATTATACCCCATTTTCTTCCCTTGTGTGGCAAGACTAAACAAGCCAAGTGCCTTTACTAGTCTTCTGTAAGATAAGTTTGTCATTCCTCTGATCATCTTAGTAGCACTAATTGCCACTTTCTGCAGCCTGAATTAATCTTTCTTGCATGTGTGTGTGTGACCACGCAAGAGCCTATTAAGAGCTTTATTCAGAGGGATTTATAAGTTCCCTGTCTTGAGTGGGAATACCTCACCTGATACATTTATTTTCATGACAACAGCAACATTTGAGGGTCACAGATGTCCTGTGATTGATTAAAACACTAAATCTTTCTTTTTCTCTGTCACTTTCAGTTGATGAGTTCTCTGTTTATATTAGTGGATCTTGCCAAATGCATGAGATGCCACTTTGCATGATTAAATTTTGTCCCTTCTCAGTTAGTTCCCTTGACCAGGTCATTTAGATCTTCCTATGTTGTTCTGATTCTCCTGTGTATTGATGATGCCTCTCAAATTTGCACTATCAGTAAATTTAATTATTACATTCTCACTTCTTGTTCCCAAGTCATTACTGTCTAAAATCAGTCTGTAAAGCCTCTGAGGATTCCACCAGTAGCTTCTGCCCAGTCCTTCTAGTAGTGTCTGTCACCATTTCCATTCACCATTTCCTCCTTTCTAACAACTTCTGTAGTAATGACTATTTCCATCATCTTAGCCTGACTATGAGCTGCCATTCTACAAGTTTTCTTGAAATCAAGTGAGATAGGTCCATCATTTTGTTCAAAGAGTACATGTTACCAAAGGGCCTATTTAACATGACTAAAACCATCCTTGCAATCCTTTCTTTTTTATGATTTTTGCCAATGTATTTAATAAAACCTATAATTTTTTTATACTCCTGTGTCGTTCTTATAAAATTTATTTGCAAGGTTTGTGTTGGACAGATTGTATCATACTAGTTCTTGAATACCTTTCCTTGACATGTATCTTTACTGATCTGCAGTCAAGCAGTATCTCTTCAAGTAGATCAATCATAAAATCTTTATACTGGACCTGACTCTACAGACCAGACCACATTCCAGAGACTTCATCTGCTACCTCAGTCTGTGTATGCTGGCTTTCTACAGGTAGACATGTATATTACTAGTTCTAAATATAATTCTGTTGGCAATTTTGCAACATCCTTCTTACTGGGAATTGAAGCAAAGGGACATCATGTTTGTCCCACATCCAAACCCCTTCTTCACTGCATCCTGGCTCCTGAATGTTTTTCCTGTCCTTCCTTCTATGTCTGCAACAAGAAAATCTCCTTCTTTACTGTGTATATATTTTTGATTTTCCTTAGCAAGGCTTAAAGTGGTTTGATTTTCTTGGCTATTCTGACTTTATCATATGCCCCCTGCTCTCCAAAAGATAGCTGACATTCTTTTCTTAACAATCAACCATCTGCTCTATTTCTTGCAGCTTTTTGTTTGTTTCCAGCATCTTTTACTGAGAGGAAGAAAGATATTCTTTGTCAGTAGAATATCAGATAATCTTTTTTAAGCCTAAGAGAACTTTCCTAAGGCATCTTCTTTATAGACTGCTATACTACAAGTATAAAAAGGCTCTCAAGAACAGAAGGGGCCTGAGGCTTATATAAAACAGGATCTCTTCCCTTCAGTGAAAATAGAGGTGACTAGGATGCTTTAGGTGTGCTAAAAGAAGAAAAAACCCAAAGAAGGAGAGGGAAAGGCAGAAAATAAAGGCCTGGGTATTAACTGGGACTTTCTTACTCAGGTGACTATTTGGGATGGAAAATATTTAGCACTGCCATTATCAATATTTTCACTTGTCTCTAAAGAAAAGACTGTTTTCCCTTATTTTTTCTTTGCAGGTATCTCTGCTAAATATTTTTGTGGCACTGAATGAGGTTTCTAATATGGTAATTTTGTTTTGAAAGCAGAGAGGCTGTGAGAAATGGCAGGTAAAGCAGGAATAACTGAGGCTTCTGGAGCAAGGGACAAGAAGCAAGAAAATAGAGGAAAGAAATATTTTATAAGCCTATGACTGAAGACTGGGAGGTAGAAAGGATGGATGGATGGATGGATGGATGGATGGATGGATGGATGGATGGATGGATGGATGGATGGATGGAAAGAAGATAATCACATCAAGTGACTGGAAATAAAATACTTTCTGTTCTTAATAGCCTCTTCTAGAAAAGAGAAAAAACTACTACAAAAAAACTCTTACAAAACTGATTAAAATTAATAAGACAGTGAAAAGTAATTAATTTTTGTGTGTGCATGTGTGTGTATGTGTTTCATCAGTTTATCCTGTCTTTACTTTTTCAGTTTTACCAAGACTGTGCTGTCTAGAAAATTCATATCACATCATCCTTTAGAGATGGGTGAGCGGAGATGTAGTGAAACTCAGGCTTTTGTGTGGCTCAGAAACCTGAGCCACACCTCAGGTATTATCAGTCTGGGTGTTTCACAATGTTTTCCATGGCTACACTGACACAGGTGGCAGCACAGCATCTCTTGGCTGAGCAGAAACTTCTGAAATGACAAGTAGAAACACAGCAGAATAATGACACTATAATAGAATGAACCCATAGCACAGGTAAACGTCATAAAAAAAAAAAAAAATTTGTATTATTAGAGACAAGCTGGGGAACAAGAATTTAAGGAGCAACACCATTGCAAGAAATTTGAAGGTCCTGGTTGATGTTGAGTTGGATCTGAGCCAGCAGTGCCCTGGCAGGCAGGAGGGCCCCGGTGTCCTGGGGTGCATCAGGCCCAGCATCACAGCCGGGCAAGGGAGGGGATTGTCCTGCTCTGCTCTGAGCTGGGGCAGCCTCACCTCGAGTGCTGGGGACAGCTCTGGGTGCCACAACACAAAAAAAGACACTAAACTGTAAGTGTTCAAAGAAGGGCAATTAAGATGGTGAAGGGCCCTGCGAGAAAGTGATATGAGCTGCAGCTGAGATCCCTTGGTCTGTTCAGCCTGGAGAAGAAGAGACTCTGGTGAGACCTCACTGCAGTGACAGCTTCCTTGTGAGGGAAAGCACAGGAAGAGTGACCTCTTTTGTCACATGACCAGTGACAGGACCCAAGGGAATGGCATGAAACTGTGTCAGGAGAGGTTTGGATTGGATATTAGAAAAAAGTTCTTCCCCCAGAGGGTGTGCAGGCACTGGAACAGGTTCCCCAGGGAAGCTGTTCCAGCACCATGACTGACAGAGTTCAAGAAGCATTTGAACAAAGTTCTCAGACATATGCTGTGACTCCTGGGTCTTGGGCAGAATTTCATTGGTCCTACTGGGTCCTTTCAAATTCTGGATAGTCTATGATTCTATGATTTGTACTATAAATAAGGCAAGGTCCTGATCAACTGCTGAATCAGTGGTAGAATTGTATTAACTGTTGAAGTCAATTTCAAGGACTGAACTTTGTAGTATAGTTTACCATTTATTCATTTTATATAGGTACAATATAATAGTTTGTATTTTTTATTTTGCTTCCTATTTTTTCCTTTCCTTCTTTTTATTTTTGCTTCCAGGATAAGAGAAAAACCCTGTACACAAGAAATTGATATTTTATCCTTGAACCTTGCTTGCAACTGAAAATTAGGAAGCAAATATTAAGCATCTTCAGTTACAGACCAATGCACATGGTCTAAAACTCTTAGTGACATTTCTGTTGAGTCAAAGAGATGATCCACATCTTCTCATCTTATTTGCTATTGCTTGGTCTTGAATGTGGAAGAATTTAAAAAGAGCTCTTCAAATTTTGAGTCAGAGGTAATCTCAAACGTAATATGATGTTTGTGTGAAAAATACCATGGAGGAATATCTTATTTGTTTTAGTAGGACAAATATCTCAAGGAACTGATGGATCTTGAAGCTAAATTAACTGAAGTACAGCAGCTGCTAGTAATATGTGTGGCAACTGCAAAACATTCATGAATATGCCAGTTTAAATGTACATGGAAACTACATTCTTGCAGAAACTAGACTTTAATCTCTATTAAAGAGATTAAATACATTCTTGAAAGTATTTTCATTTGTACACATTTTCCAGAAAATGATGTGGGTATTTTTAATAGTTAGAACTAATAAATATTGAGAGGCATATCAATGGTTAATTAAAATTACATAATGACATAACGTATTACATAATTAACTTTATTTGCCGCATTGTTCTCTTGAAGCATTCTTTCCAATACACACTTTTAAGAACAGCTGCAGTGATCATATTGTGCATCTGTAAAACAAGTACCAAAACAAAAATGAACAGAGAAGTGAGCAACAGCTATCGTATTCCCATGAAGCATGGGTACCATGACATTGTGCTCTATTCCAGAGAAGCATTTCATAGAAATTACTGTTGTCCTGCACTGTTTTGGCTTTGTCCTCAGTAAGTACACCTGAGAAGGGATGCATGTCAGTGACCAGATTTTGGAGGCAAGGACTTTATGTACTCGAACCAGACTCCCCACAGGTCGATAAGAGGAGATTTCAGGGCACAGTGGTTTCTGACATCTATTTTAGGCTCCTGCCCTGCAATTTCTTGTTTGGAACCCATCTATATCCACTGGCTGCCAAGGTGGACACCTGACATTTAGTGTGCCCTGGGAAGCTGATATCTGACAGATGCTGTCTCCAAGGTAAGATGCTATCCAAGGCATGGGTCTTCAGATAACAGAGCTATCTTACATGGTCATAAGTGTCCTACTTAGAGAACTATTTAAGTAACATGGTCTTAGTTCAGGAAAGTTTTGGACTTTTCTTATCTTACTGTCTACAGACAGATCTGACAGCTGATTGCTGTCTTCACCTTGGCTCATGAATGGCTCCACATCACTCTCTCCATGTCAGCCTCCTGACAGCCAGGTCTATTGCCACAATAATTCAAGGACTTCTGTATATATGTATGTATAGCTATATATAAATATATAGCTTTTCCACTGAGAGAGGAGAGAGACAGCATAGCTTAATTCACAAAAGCAGAAGACACCTTCAAACATGGCAACAAGAACCTTCTATCCTTTTCAAGATGGATATCTCTTCCTAAGAAAAAAATTGCTGCCACCTCCTGCTTCCTGAAGTAGAAGATTCTTAACCTACTGAAGTTTAAAACACATGTGAGGCCAGGGGGGTATGCTGACTGTGGGACTTCCCTTATGAATAACGACCTGGCCAGCATGACATGTGAGCCTGCACACTTGCATGTTTAGAAGGAATCACGCTAGAGCTTATTTTCAGGTATGGATCCAGCCATACTGCATCATACAAATAAGAAAGAAAGCAAGGAAAAGTAAGTGTAGAAAGGGATGATAATGTCCTGCTGGAAGGAGCGTTAAACTGATGTGAAGAGCTATCCCATGGGTAGATGCATAAAAACTGCAGGCTGGGTATTCAGTATCCAAATGAATTACTTGCAAAATGATTGCTTGGAGCTGCACCAGCTTTTGGCTAGTTAGCATTCATCAACACAACCGCCACAGCTCTGCTTGCAGGCCAGCATACAAGCCCACATGCATGCCAAGAAAGGGAAACATGAGAAGGGATAAGAGAGAAGCAAGAGGAAAAGCCCCATCAGCACAGCATGCTCATTCACTCTGACCAAAACAGCCTTTCCAGCTTTCCCAAGGCAAAGCCACAGAGATATAATGAAGAGAGATTACAGCAGCTGTGCATATCAGGCACACAAGACACACAATGCAAAGATCTTTGTCAGTGTAACAAAACACACACTTCTCTGTTACTGTGACACAGATGGGGGATTCATGTGGTATCTATATTTTATCAATACACAGAAACAGAGGTTAAAGTAGGCAAAATCATTTAGCATTTCTGAAGTCAAAAACTAAACTGTCTGAAAGAAAATTCATGTGTAGAATTATATTTCACTTTCTAGCCAGAAAGTGATACTCCCCTCTTTCACTAACAGTCTATTACAAACTAATTTATCTGCCTTTTAAGTGAGCAGTGACTTCCTCTGGGAAGTCATTATCCTATGAGTGGGTGCAAGAAATCCAAAGACTTTTATTTTGACAATAAACTACTATTTATATCTGTCAGAGTTTCTCTGGAGCAAGTATTACACACACACACACACACACACACACACATATATATATATATATACATGTAAACTTATATGTGTATATGTATGTATATGTATATATATGTGTATATATATATATATATATATATATATAAAATATATTAGCTACCCAAGGACACTAGGCTCCAGGCTGTATATAGGCAAAACTTCATCAGCCATTCAAGTGGCTGGAAACGAAAAGAATCCAAAGATTTAAGTCAACACAGATTCCTACCAGCAGAACTGTCAGTCATGCCTGGGAGAGATTCAGGACAGCAGAATGCCGACTGTGGCTCAATTCCTTCATAGGTTTTGTTTGCATATCTCAGGAAGACCATTTTTTAAAGATTTGTTTAAGATTTCTGCAAATGTTTCTTATCAATTGTCAGAAAAAAATAATTAAATACTGGGAGAAATGTTTTTAACTTCATAAGCTTTTTTTCCCTTTTCTTCAGTCTCCAACTATTCCTCATATTTGGATAATATATTACAATAGCATCATTTCCAAAACAAACTCCATGATTGTACAGAGATGGAAGTCAGGGAAAGAAAAAGGTTGGTGAAATGTTTGCTGAGAATATAATGATTTACCTTTAGGAACAGGAATACTCAGGGAAGATGCCACACTGAGGGAGCAAGTAAAGCATAAGCACAGAAACAGATGCCTAGGATGTGGTCTAGGTCACATCTAGAATTTCCTTAATCCTTTCCACATCCCACACTATTGACACCACCCAATAGGAAAAGACCTAGGATTTAATGTTACTAATCAAAGCTCCATTACTTCATCCTTCATGGAATATGCTCCCCATTTTTGTTGCACCAGTTGATGAGATTGCACCAGAGAAAACATTCTAAATCTCCTAAGATAAGAAAGTAATTTCTGAAAGGATGAGTAACACATTTGGGAGAGATAGAAATGCTTTAGGTTCTCAAGCCATTTGAAGGACCTGTAGCAAGAACCTCAGCAATTATGCTGGGAAATGCTTTTTGTTCAATTTCACTTTCTCTAAGCAAGCATGTGTGATTTCACACAATATTCTGTAAGCTGATACACTACTGGGATTTTAAATAACAGCAGAAATGTGTTTAATACAATAAAGGTGTTGCTAATTCAAGCACAAGAAATGTCCTTTAAAAACATTGGTTTAAAAAAAAGAGCTTGTAACTGGGAGAAAATAACAATTGTTGGGCTGCACCTGGAGTACTGGTGGGACAGGGAAATGGAAGGGCAAACAGACTGCCATAAGTCCTTGGGAAATTCCTCCATTCTTCCCTCACTGAAAGTTCTGTTCCCTTCCCTTGGGCTGCTTTTCATTGGTAACACTTTTCCCCTCCGAACCTGTTGATCCCTTTGCCATCAGCTCATGCAGAAGGATCCTTCATGGCAGAGTGTCCATCCATGGAATGGGTTGTGAAGAATGACTGCAGACTCACCATCCCTGGAAGTTTTCACATATACAGTGAGACCAGGCTACATCACATCTGGTTTAGTTTTGGCAACCATCCTGCCTCCAGACAGAGGTTGGACTAGATGGCAGAGATCCAGTAAATGTTTCTATGATTCCATGAAATGGCAAAGCATATTTTCTGAAAAATTTCTTTAGGAAGGGGACAGATTTTGCTGTTTGGAGCTCTCCACATTGGATAAACTTCCTTTGGCCAAGGACAATTTCTCTCAAGTAATGTGATCAAAACATCCACCAGAACCAAATCACTTTGGAAAACACTTTTTGGCATAGGGTTACACCTTCTGTTTTGAACAAAATATAAGAAAAAAAAAAAAAAAAAAGACATTCTATTCAGTTCTATTACAATCTATTTTCTGGTGTTATTGCTCATCAGCTGTGCAATACTTTGGATAAGTCAATAATCATGGGATAAAAAATTTGAGATTTTTTCATTTAAATCTTAAGCCAATCTTCAAATATGCATTATTTTATTTCTTCACTTGAGATTATAAAACAAGGGTTTTTTAAGCTATCATCAAAAATTAGTTTTTTAGCTATCATCAAAAATCAGAGCTCAGATTCTTAGCCCTAAAGACTATGTGGAAGACTTTTATTCAGATTTTCATTCCACTGAAATTTAAATGGCATTGTTAATGCAAGAACTAAGCTGAGAGAGAAACATGAAAATAACCTTACCCTTTAGGTTTCATTACAGAAAGTTTGTTCATCCTTCTTCTTGTATTACCTTCTGCCAGGAGCTGGCAGCAAAAAAGGACAAGTCAATCTGCCTGTGGGCCACTTCAAACACTTCAGAAATATTGGCTCATCCCCAAAACAAATCAGGCCATGAAAGGCTCTTGCTGGGGCAGAACTCTCATTTAGAAAGAAATTCGGAGCTGAGCACTGAGAAAACTTTCTTAGGGGTGTAGAGGATACCAATTAATTTGTGAAAGAGTCAATGACAATTTAATCAGATATCAGCTATAATTTTCCTCTTTCTTAACAGCTTGTGAATGTAAGAAGTACTCCCACTGGAGGCCAGAATACTGGGGCAGGAGATTTTCTTAGCTTCCCATCAACTCCAGGCAGAATATTTGCTGTGAAATATAGCCCCACTTTGCAGCTACTCAGCTCTCTGTGAGTTTTACATGTTCTCAGTGGCATCTCTCTCTATCCAGACAGACTAGAGTTTATTGAAACAAAAGTTGATCCTCTCTGCTTGCAGATAGAATCAGTTTCAACAACTTGGATTAATCTAATGTAGGTTTGTCATCTGCTACATTTCCATAGAGAAGAGCAAAATACTCTTAATAACTACATTAGTCTGGCTTCCAAAATCTGTCTTGGGCAAAGCCTAAGCTGAGTTTGTCCAGCTGTAGTTTCCCAGTCCTGACATGTTTGCAGGGCAGAGGTGCAGGTGACTGCCCCTCCATGGTTACTGAGTTTGAGGAGCAGTGGTGTTTCTCCTGGCATGGGTTTAACAGCACTGTGATGAAACCACATCCTGCAGCAACACATGAATTGTCTCTGCTCTTGGCTACATGAAGACCTTCCAGGTGAAGCACTTCTGTTAATCTCCAAAGTGTTAATCTTGAGGATTTTTTTATGCAATTGACAGAAAATTCTACAGTACAGTTAAAATTCTTTACCTTTTAGGATTGTTTCTTTGATCAGAATGCTTTATGAAAGTCTAGTGCAACTATCTCTGCAAGACCTTAGTAATTCAGTAAAGCGATATTATTTTAGGGAGAGAAAAAATTGAATCCTGTGTCGCATCATCAGAGTTTTTCAACATCTTGTTAGCAAGCATCTGCAACATGCTTTTCTGTACAAATACTGGGTAACAGATGTCAGGCTTAGTGAGGAAAAGACTTAGAAAAAAAATAGATATAGAATTGTTGTCTCAATTCAATTATGAATTGCAGTGGCTGCAGTTTAAGATGTTATCTTGAGGGATAAAAATGTTTTCTAAAGGAATGATATTATGTCAAGTTTTAGTTACTAAAGTAAAAATATTTAATTTTGCAATCTGAGTAAAATGCAAAACAAAAGAAATCAATACAATTAAGTTAGTAACACTGATTCTAGGTCTCTCTTATTGAACAAATAAAAAGCAGATGTGCTCTGATTAAGTGTACAAATATAGAAATATATTGATTACAGGAATGAAGCTCCTTGAAGTGTTTCCTGAAAGAGACTGTTATGTCTTTTAGGAGTAAAAGGTCTTACTAATCTTTCCATTTACACATAGTTTCTTGATTTGACATCTCAATAAATAACAGATTCTTATTGACTTCTT
Organism: Parus major; assembly: GCF_001522545.3. Taxonomy (NCBI): domain Eukaryota; kingdom Metazoa; phylum Chordata; class Aves; order Passeriformes; family Paridae; genus Parus; species Parus major. The sequence goes on along the minus strand of NC_031799.1, from coordinate 53,256,093 downwards.
TATGAACTGCCTGCAAACCTGGATGATTTTATATTGAATACCATTTACAGAAATATACAGAATTATGATTTGATTCCAGCTCATGGGCGTAAATCTTGTTAACAGCTGGACACTGAAGGAGAATAGTGAAACACCTGTATTTGCATAAAGTCAGACCCTTCGGAATATTTCCAAGCTTGCAATCTCTTATGCTAGTATTCTGTTTCACTTTCTTTCCTCTGTTCTGAAAAAATGAAATCAAAGTTGATTTGTCTCTCAGGATCTCTTAAAATTGCTTTTTCTAGTGTACATGAGACAGCCCTCATTCACACCCTAAGCCACACAAGTTGTTGTTTTGGCATGTTCAGTACCAACAAGCACTTTGCTTAGAATATTTTTTGTCCTTTTTTTCCCAATCCATGACAGTTTTAATTCCTTTCCTGGGAACACTGTGAAGAAATGCTTGCAGAAAAATATAGTATTATCAAAATTCATCTTTGTGGTGCTCATTCACTCCAGATACAGGGAATCAACACTAAAATTTGGGCCACTTCTTTCAAAAATTATTGCAAGAAAAGCAATAGAGAAATTATAGTTGAAGTAGTCCTCAAAATAAATAGTCTAGTTATCATAGAGACACTTCATCTATTTGGAAACATCTATGAAATTGACTATTTGACAGTAGCTGGGGAATGAAAACTTCTTTTATAACCACTAGAATCCAGGGGACAGACTTTTCTGATTCACAGCAATAAATTCAAAAGGCACAGAAAGCATATTCTTCTGGAGAGCTTTTGTGATTTTTTTTCGTCCTGTGTAGGTGCTAGGAATGGCTGAAAAGTGACTGAGTCTACACCAAATTTTAGATGTAAAGAACACAGACAGGAAAGTAGGGACTCATTGTATTCATGCAGAACATGAATGCAGCATATTCTAATAAAGTCATGTATTTAGTGAATTTTAGTCTTTAACCAGTGATCGTGCTTCCACAGGATGACTTCCTCTGTCTTAAGCTAGGTGTATAAGCCTCCATCTGGTCTGGTTTTCTTTCAAGGGTCTGAACACCAGGTATGTCATGTGATGGCTTGAAAAACACTGCCTTGAGTTCAAATCTGATCCTATGTTATGTCTACAGTGATTGTATGTGCTGGTACAGTGTTAACGACTGTTTTCCTTCCCTCCTTGTAAGTTAGTGAAGTGCTAACAAGGAGCTCTCTGACAGTGCTGTGTAACTGCCTAGATCAAATCCTTTTACCACAGAAGTCTTTGTAATACAAGTTCAGAAGAAAACGTGTAATGTCATCCATTACAACAGCATTAAACTTGTTCTAAATTATAACAAGGAGCAAAAGCAGAGGGCTGGACACAGCTCCTAATATTTCTCTGCTGGAAGTAAATATTGGCTCCAGTTAAGTGTAAAATACCAAATAATTCTACAACTCATTTGTAACTCCATTTGTAACTCCAGATAACAGTGAGTGAATTTTTGCACTCTAATGCCTTTTATAGTTTGTAGCAGACCAGAGCAGGACCATCAAGATTAGATGAGAACAGTGAAAAGTAATTAAATATTTCCTTTCTAATGGAAAGGAAATCTTCATCTTAGAGTTTTGTATCTTTATTTCCTTTTTTCAAACTCTACATAATGTAACCTGAAATTATGGTTATTTTTTATCTTCTTTCCAGAAAAGATTTACATGTTCATATCCTAGCTGCAGAAGTGAAGAAAACAACCAAGAAGCATTAGTGGAGCTTTCCTCTCAAAACAACATAATCAATGATTTTTAATCAATAAAAGAATCTGCAGACTCTTATCACACATTAACAGAAGTTAGAATATCCATTGTGGTTTTGCCCCATATACTGTATTTTGCCTATATTTACTGAAAATCACTGCAAATTACTTGAGCTGGTTCCTAATATTTGAGCAATGTATTATAAAAGCATGAGAGCCAGTCTGGTGGTCTGACTAAAACACATTTGAGCAGACTAAGTCTAGAAGACAAAACAGTTCAATGTAAACATTTTGGAATGCAATTTGAGAAAAGAGACAATATTTTTTAAAAAATATGCTTTTCCTTCATTCTGACCCACTGTAAAACAAGTGGTTACAAGAAAAAAAAAAAGTCAAACGTTTTCTAAAATGCAACCTCTATTTAAGAATCTCAAGTTAGAGCTTGAAAACAATAGATTCCAAAGTCACTGTCATCTATCCACTCTGAAAATATAAGGGAAAAACCAATTAAACGTATATGTTTTGTTGGACTAAAAATTAAAATTAGTCCTTTTGTGTTATTTGGAATTCATAATTCAAATAATCAGAAACACATATTCACCATTCAAAACACAGGTCTTACATTTTAACTGATTTTCCTTTTCACAATTACAAAAATTTAAGCATCCTTTTTTTGGGTTGCTTCGGGTATTTTTTTAAGAGTATGAGAATTCATGGAATAACTGAGAAGAGCAAGTAAGCATATCAACTTGTCTTTAAAGATATGAGAAGGCCCCTTGAAGCCAGTGATGTCTTTGTGCTAATGATCCTAATTAAATTGCTGGATCATTTGTTTTAACTCAGTTCTTTAAGTTTCTGGATAAATGTTATCTAGAAGAAGTAAGTAATTAAAATTTATGTAACTTATAATAAAACAGACTCCTCATAGAATAGTTTATCTACCTATCCTTTAATTTATATTTTAAATATTGATGCATGATATTTCAATCCTTCCTTTGTTTTGAGTGTATTTTTTTTTATTAATCTTCTGACGACTGACATTTGTCCGTGTTCTCAAAGCTGACTCTGCAGGCATTACAAATAGAAATAAATCAGCAAGACATTGTTTGGTCTAATCATAGAACTTTTATTCTTTTGGAAAGTTTCAGCACACTTGGTATGATATATCAACAGAGAAGTTTTACTGTCAAATGTCACTGGGCTCAATATTGATTTATACATATGGAATTCTATGTGTTTTGATTTTTCCCAAGCTTCTTCTTTCTCAAACAGCTGCTGCCTTCCAGATGTGATAAGGAACATTTGATTTTTATTATTTTTACGTTTGCTTCGGATATTTAGACAGTACTAATGCAGAAGATATTTATTTTTATGGTTCACTTTGCTAATATGTACAGTACATTGAAGTCAAAGGAATGATTTCCCCAAACCTAGTTCAAAATATTTGTGAGTCAAAGACTTAAAGTTCCTTTAACACTTTTTTGTGATGAAAATCCTTAGACCCCTGCTTTTGGTATTCAACAAGAATACTCTTCATACTGTAAACTGACAATTCTGCTAATACTATTCACATATGACACTGCTATTCATACTTGTAAAATTATGGAGAAGATTATTGCAGATGGCATTGAAAATCTCCTGAAGGACAATGCAGTCATTGGTCACAGCCAGCACAGCTTCATGAGAGGAAAGTCCCCTTTGTCAAACCTAAATTACTCTTATGAATGGGTAAACCACCTAGCTGATCAAGGGAAGCCAGTAGGTGCAATCTCACTGGATTTCACTAAAGCTTCTAATACTGCTCTCCCAGTATCCTTCTGGATAAAATGTGCAGCACACAGCTGGATAAACACATCATGGGGTGGGTGAGCAGCTGGATTACAGGTCAGGCAAAAAGGGTGACAGTGAATGACATCAGACTCGTGACCTGTCACTGGTGGGATCTTGCAGTGCTCCATCCTTGGCCCCGTGCTCTTCAGTATCTCCATAAATGACCTAGGCACAAGACTGGAAGGGACATTTAGGAGGTTTGCAATTGGTACAAAATGGGAGGTGTTGGCTCCCTCAAAGGCAGAGAGGCCCTGCAGAGAGACTTCAACAAATCAGAGAGCTGGGCAATCACCAACAATGTGAAATTCCACAGGGGAAGTTACCAGATTTTGCATTTGGGACAGGGCAACCTTGAATGTATGGACAGACTGGGGAATGAGATGCTGGATAGTAACACTGTGAAAAGTGATGTGGGGTTGATGGCAAGCTGAACACGAGCCAGCAGTGCCCTGGCAGGCAGGAAGGCCCCGGTGTCCTGGGGTGCATCAGGCCCAGCATCACAGCCGGGCAAGGGAGAGGATTGTCCTGCTCTGCCCTGAGCTGGGGCAGCTTCACCTCGAGGCAATTTTGAGTGCCACAATTCAGGATATAAAGGATATATAAAGGATATAAAACTATTGGAGGGCACTTAGAGGAGGGCAATGAAGATGGTGAAGAGCCTGGAGGGAAAGAGGTAAGAGCTGCAGGTCAGATGACTTTTTCATTTCAGCCTGGAGGAGACTGAGGGGACACCTCACCACAGTGACAACTTCCTCACAAGGACCAGAGGAGAGGCAGACACTGATCTCCTCCCTGTGGTCACCACAGGACACAGTGAATGGCCTGAAGCTGTGTCAGGGGAGGTTTAGGTTGCATGGAAAAAGCTCTTCACTCAGATGGTGGCTGGGCACTGCAACAAGCTCCCCATGGAAGTGGTCACAGCCCCAAACCTGACAGACTGAGGAGAATTTGGACAAAGCTCTGAGAAATATGGTATTATTCTTGGAGCTGTCCTGTTCAGGGTCAGGAGTTAGATTTTGATGATCCTACTGGGATCCCTTCCAGAAAATTCTCTGATCCTGTGATCATGCTTTTATGTTTAGCAGGGGATAAGTAATGCCACTTATTATGAGGGCTACTTAGAATGTGTTGTCAATTCAAATTATGTGTTTTCTTCCTGTACACTACATATATTACTCAAGACTAAAACATCTATAATTACAAAAATTAAAATTCTTATTACAAGCACAATATAGTTCTTTCATTTTGTAATGAAAATCTCTCCTGAAAATCTCTCAGTTCCGTAAACCCTGAGATGAATGTTCTTCAAAGTCTTTGGAAAGAGATTTACTGTGGAAATGTTGAAGAAAGGAGGTAAATAATCCATGAGATCCTTGGGACTCCAGAGAGGAAGACCTATTGCCACCTGCTCCAAGCAAGCTAAAACTATCTTGAATGCACTGCAATTGCTTTGGGAGTCCAATTCTAAGTCCTCCAGTGTAGGCATCACCCCATGGCATCTGGGAAGACAACACGGGTGGGAATGGCAGAGCAACACTGGCTTAGATCTGGCAACAGTTAACAGCAAACAGAGAATATTGCAGCTAAAGGACAGAGGAACAAGGGGATTGAACCTAACGTGCATTGCTTCATTGGTAACCCATGTCCATTAGGGGTATTTAGGCTAAAACTCTTGCCAGCTGCTAAGACACTTAATGCAGTGAAGAACTTTTCTTAATAAGTATTTTTTGTACAAGTATTTCCAACTTTCCCTGAATTATTCTCTTCCTTCTTCTGCCATAGTGTTCCCTCTATCTTCAAACCTTTAAAGTAATTTTAATGTAAGCAATTTTGCTTCTCTAAAGAAGCCAAGGGGCTTATTTGACTCAGTTTCCAGGGAATGGGTTCAAGTTTTTCATGAATGAATTTGTCTCTTTAGCTGCTAGAAACAGTAGACATTTTAAGTATGATATTACACCATTTTATCCCTCTACTCTCAGTTTTATTCCCCATTCACAACCTACACAAAACCTTTCTGAGACTGAAATCTTAAATGCTTCCTGTTCCATTCTTAATCCTTGTAGAAGGTTTATTTTTTCTATTTAGCCTTCTCAAAATGATTTTATGCAGAATTCTATCACAGTAGTATCCAAGGGAAATGTATTTCAATGTAAAATTTACAAAGGACCTCTGGAGACATGCCAAATAGAGGTGTTGGACTTTGTTCCTCAGTAGATTGTCGTTTGGTACTAAATTTCTTTTAAAAAGACAACAGTACTCATCACATACACTATTAGGGATGGAAAAAAGAACAAGAATAATTCAGATGATGGCCTGCTACTATCTAATATAATGATTCTGAGAAGAAGAAAAACATTTTTTCATATGATATATTAAATACATCCAGTTTTGTTTTTATGAAATTACCCTATACACAACTCATGGAACAAATCTCTTGATACAGAGGGTGCCTATAAGATCTTCTGTTCCCATTATATTTCCACTGAAATTGCAGGGATATATGATATTAATAAATTTGTTTTCTACTTCCTTCAAAGTGACTGGTTCATTACTTTATCTTCAAAATATATTGTTTGCCTTTTGTTTATCTATGCACTTCATCTACTCTGTCTTTCATTCCAGATAGCTGTTCCTTGGGACTCTGCACTGTGGTGCAGGCTGGGTGTCCCCAGGTTCGCCCAAAGGCCTCAAAGACAGGTGAGGTTTGCTTCTGTCCTGGCTCAGGAGGCATTGATAATCCTGATCACTCCAACACATTGAATGAGAGAGAGATCCTCACACAGTTCTTAGTGTATCCTGCCCTTCTTCATTGGACACATTGTTATTTGCATATTTTGAAATCCAACTTAAAAAGAAATCATCAGTCACTCTATTCATGCTGTGCCATTTGACATGACTGTACCTTCTTCCTCCTTTCCTTACATACTAAAATTTCATCCCAAAAGTGTATAAAAAATCTTTCACCTTTCAATTCTGCTGGTTTCTCCCTAGCCCCTGAGCTAACAAGCTCTTTACCACACAGTCCCAGTGCTGCAATTTTACTTTCCTTATCATGTGTGTGTCTGCCCTACAGATCTGCTCACAGCCTGTCCTTACAGCTCTGCAATTTTCTCAGCTATGTGAGCCAGGGCTCTGCTCATAGCAGATTCGTACAGAGATAAGCCAGGGACTCTGGAGCACCAGGAGGTCAGAGAGATGGTGAAATATTCTGGATGGGTCAACTGTGGCAGAAAACAAGGGCTTGAAGGGTGACAGCTGCTCTGGCCTCACATTTTCACTCTCTTTCTCTCCTCTCTCCAAGCATCTGCTTCTTAGTAATTATTTTCTTCCCTCAGGATTTCCAATCCAGTTGACTTCCTTGAACTTTGTTCCTTTGTTTCCTCAGACCTCTTGCTCCTACTCAGTTCTGCTAAATTCCCATTTAGAGTCCTTTGCTGCCTCAGTGCACTACTTTGTACTGAAACCCAGCACAGCCTTCCAAACAAGTGCAAAGTGAGGCAAATGGGGATGAAAATATGATCTGGCTACATTCATTAAAGGAATGGGAAAAGAGGGTGAGCAATAATAAAGTGGAACAAAAGCAGTACTTGAGAGTATTTATGAGTCCAAATAACTACCAAAAAATAAAAAAGCTCACCAAAAGGATGGCATAGTAGCAAATAGAATAAGATGTTCTAAAATGCAGTAACTGTGTTGACAGCAATAAAAAGAAGGATATCATTCACTGGAAGTTTTAAATGAGCCATTAAAATTAAGAAGGAAGAAGAGAGGGGATTAGAGTGATTAATTTTTAAGAAGCAGCCAGGGAATATGATGCAACTAATCCAAAATTGAACCAATATTAAGAAACTGACATTTCTTTCTTTTGCCTTTATTACTTCTTTACACTTCTGGTTTCACTTGAGCCTAAAGGGCAGAAGGATCAAAAGATTTCTTTCTATTCTCTCTAGATTCCTGGTTCTGCTAGAACTGAGGAAGTGGAAAATGCTATTATGAAGGCTGTTTCTAATGAGGCTCACAGCTATACAATAATTCTAAACCTGTTTAGATGCATCCACTTTTGAAAGGTCAGTTTTGGCTTGTGTCAACTACCTGTTCCTTTTAGTACACAAAAGGGAATTCTCTTTGCTGCCTTTACACCATTTTTCCCAAGATCAAATTAAAGTCTCAAGGCCAAGAAAAACTCTCTGTGTTTGTCAGCATAAACCTAGAATCAAATTGATGACTGAAAGGAGCTGAAAACCATTTCTATGCTTTCCTTTCAATATATTTACTGCAGCAAGTGCTTTTCACATGAGCTAAATCTCAAACCAATTATCTATATGAAAAGTATAATATTTTAATATTGTGTTTCCCGTCATGACTCTCCAAATCCATTTTTAATAGTGTAAAGTAATAATCAGCAAGCATACTTTTGATATGAAAATACTGGAATATACCACAAGTTATCTATTAAATAGGAAACTTGCCTGTGACACCTGGCACTTGTCTGCATGTTCCAGCCCTGTATCACAATAAATGCTTGTTCACTGCTTTGAAAATGCTTCAAAACAGCCTTACATTTTGTCAGGTAGGGAGGCTTAGAGGTCTGAATTCTTGAATGGGGATGAAAATTCCTCTGAAGATGCTTGGATGCTGCAGCCCAGTAACTGGGATCTTGGTTTATCTGAGGAGCTCTAATATATATTTCTCTGAAGATTTTACTTTGCCAGTTTTTTCATTTTAACAGATCAGGGAGGCGACTCATAACTAAGCCATGCTGAATTGTTTTCTTTCATATGCTTCGATCTAGACTAGAATGAAAGGACCCTTGAAATTCCACCATACCATCTGACAGAAAAAAAATAATTTTGTTATTTTTAAAAGTTTAATAGTTTTATTTTAGACTGATCCAATGAGGGGGAAAGGGTCAAAGAGAATTTCCAGGGGTACTAGCAGCAAAGATTTGACTTGGGAATCTAGAAACCCACAACCACTTCCCTAAGTGTAAAGAGACAATACTCTTTTCTTTGTTTCAAGCTGAAATTCCACACTGATCACAAGTGGCAGATCTGGTAACATTTATTTTTAGACTAAAATATTTTCTCTCAAAAATACAATTTTATAAATTTTCTTTTCCTCCATGTGTCATACTACCATTGCATTTTTTATCTGCTTAATCAGAGTTCAAGTGTTAGGGATTGCCATCTCTTGGGACCTGGGGTCTTGTTCCACTGTAGACTCCTTGTAATTATTTTTTCTGTATTGTTAATACTATAATTATCATGAAATTTCTATTTTATCCTAAGTTTTCAGTTACCCTAGACTATCTAGTGTCTGTCTGCACATCTTCTAAGAGCTGCACTGCACTGCAGGTCACCAAGAAAAAGAATTAAGACTTTCTTTTTAAGACACAGTAGTGTATTACTGTGACTGTATCTTGAGAGGTTAAATGTAAATCTTAGAATTTGTAACATAACCTTAGTTATGTTAAAGTTTGTGTAAATGCTGGGGTAAAGTTAAGCCATATAAGAACTTCTTCTTCAGTTTTCCACTGTGAATACTTCTAAACAATAATGGAAAATAATCTTCCCATTAAAATTATGCAAATTTTCTTTAAATATCACTGTTCTTGCTAAAAGTTTTCATCAAGCTCACAACTTTACCCACAAAGGGCAAATGTGAACATAAAGAAATTAATCATATTTTATCAGTCATTTAACTAAAAATAATTAATTTATTTTTTCTAAATTATGCTTAAATTTTTCAGTCTTTCTACAGAGTTCAACAAATTTTGGATCCAGAAAAAATATTAGGAATTTTCCTCTGAATAAATTAATTTTTTTATTATTTTTTTTAATAATTTGACTTTAAGAATACTAATGAATTGCAAATTATCTAATTATATCAAATACACACAAAATTTTAGTTCTAAAATCCTTAAAATTCAAATATCTGACTTCTCTATTGTTTTCACAATTAACTAGAGAGGAAAAGGGAGAGTGAAGAGAAGGAGCAAGGACTGCTTTCTGCACAGAGCTCCGTAGCAGAACTGCCCAAAGACCTTGGATCAAAGTCCTCAGCCTGGCTTAGGGTAAGCTGGATGGCTCATGAGCCCTGAAAGTCCAGCAGCAGTTTTGCTTTAATGCCATGTTCCAGGCAGAGGTACAGCGTGACCAGACAGTCACATGTGTGTGTTTCACTGTGCCTAGCTCACTCCTCACTTGTCACCAGAGGACCTTGCTGCCAGTGACATTATGTGCCATACAACCCCTTTGAAAACTGCTGGATTGCTGAAATCACCCAACTTTTCACTATTCCCTTTTTCTAAACATTAATCTAATTGGTAAAAATACAGCAGGGAATTATTAGGGAATGCGTAGACCAGCATCAGAGCCATCAACAGCTGAGGGACAGAAAATGGGGGAAAAAGAGAAGGCCATAAAAGGATGAAATAATCTGAAGAAATGGCAACAAAGTGGACAGGGGAAGGAGGATCAGAAAGTGCGTACCTATGAGAGTGAACCTCGCCAGCTTCTCCTACTTGCTAGAAACAGAAAAGATGAGTTAAGACAAATGAAAGGAAATATTGAAGGATCAGGAGAACTAAGAAGCCTAGGAAATATTCCCTGAAATGTTTACATCATCCAGAAGGTACAACCATGTAAAAGACACAGAAAGCTTTTGAAGCTTGTCTATCAATATTAAGCACTTTCTTGACCCTGGTGTCGATTTACTAGTTTATTTATGTTTGATTTGGTCATAAAAACTAACAAGAACAATGATAGTGAGAAGGAAGTGGAAACTGCTGATTACATATTGAATACAGTATTTGAGATAATAGGATGCTTTAAAAATGCTTCACAGTATCCTTTTTGTGTCAGTAAAAGAAATACCTTTCAGAAGATTGTTCTGAGCCAGATATAGTGAGATGGCCTAAAATTAGCCTCCGGGATTATTATTGCCTTCCATTCACCAAAATTTATCATTAAGGGATATTAGATTATGTGCATGGCCACCAGTGTATCTTTCAAGGGACATATTTATCCATTGAATTTTCCATAGTCTTTCAGGAAAATATTTCCATAGAAAAGGTCAGAAAAAACAATTTCTGAGGTACAGAGTGAGAGTTTTGCAATAGGCACTGAGAACTCTATGGGGCAAGAAAAGCATCTACATTAGAAAACTAGATATTATATGATGCAATTATATGATGCAATAAAAAAAGATTTAAAGCCATTCTGGCTCTAGTCCCCTTACACATCTATTATATTTACTGATTCAAAGAACTTCAAATCAAGCAATCCAGCATTTTAACTGAAGTTAAAAGTTTGTCTTTCTTCAAGGAACATACAGAATGGTATGAAAAGATATTAAAATGTCACATTTTAAATAGTGCAGAAACATAGGGCAGGCTGAATGGTTTAGAGAGAATAAAAAAGAGATTAAACCGAAGCTCATTGCTTTCACCCTAACATATCTCATTTTCTCCCCCTAATGAAGCTACTTATCATGATCCTACTTGTCTGAAACTGCCAGGAAAAGGGTGTATGTAGGTTTAGACTCACAGTCACATACTGATCTACCTTCTGTCCTTCAAGGCCTTGTGCTTTACTGAGGCATCCAGTGGGATTGTTCCAGGCTGGAGATTGCTTCCTCTCTCTGGTAAAGACAACCTGCACCCTTCAGGCTATTTGTTACCATTTTTTGAGAACTTAATTTAAGTATGTACATTAGGAACTGTTCGTTTCAGAAAGTGAAATGTTCCTGAAATAGAATTCAGCCCGTAAGTTGTCCATCATGTTAACTGCAAGCCACTTGCACAGCTGTGTTCCAATAATGTTGATAACTTACAGACTGAAGCACATTGAATATAGAATGAATAAATGCATAAGCATAGCATCCAATAAGCAAACTCCTTATTCCGCTTAATAAAGTAATAAAACCAAAATTTGAAAAAAAAATATACTTCCAACCAAATACCTATTTATCAAGATTACTTTCTGTAAAACTTGATACTGAACTTTTTTTTTTTTAATTGAATCACTACTGTGGCTAAAGAGAGTGGCAGGATATAAATCTACAGTTGAGAAAATGTTGATACAATGAACATTTACATCACAGATAGTACAATCTTTTCCTTGCAAGAATAGAAAATAAAATATAAAATAATTTTAATGACTATAAATATGAATAAAAATAAAATAGATGAAGGTAGGAAGAAAATCAGAGGCATAGCTGAAAAGAGATGCCATATGCATCATGTGTCAGACATCATAGATCATGAACCTTTGTCCAGCAGAAGTTTTGGATAAACTAGAAAAAGAAACAGTGGGCATAGGCTGTGTGTTTTTCATTGGGCTGAAGTTATGGAACAGCTATTCCTCATCGTGAAGGAGGGGAGGGGACAGTGTGATCCAGGGGTAAAGTTGGAGAGAGCAGGAATTTTTACTCGTTCATCAAAAAAAACCTTTTGCAACTTGTGTTCATATTGTCAAAAAAGGTTTGCAATGAGTTTCAGATATGAGGATTTTCCAGCTGACCTGAAAACAAAAATAAAACTGGAGACAGTAATATGGAAGACTGACAAAAAACCAAGGAAAAAACAATTGGAAGGAGACAGCAGAAACAAGGGAGAGGTGAAAAAATTGCAAGTATTCTCAGGTTGTGAAGTTTTAAGGAAATACTTATGTATTTTCCTGTATGTAGGATTTTGAATGAGTATTGAAGACAAAATATGGATCCTGATGATCCTGATGTTAGCTTTGAATGTAGAAGGAGCCGTGTTGAAGAGCTTATTTCATATGAGAGAAAGTCAGTTATCTTGCTTAATTACTTTTGATTACAATAATGTCATCTATAAATTAATCAAATGAGAATTCTGACCTAAGAGATTAAACCAAAGCATTGAGTATCCTAGTATCAAAATAATTTGGAGGGTTGATAAAAGTATTTTGTTGCTTTAGTAAAACAATTTTTTTTGTTGCTTAAGTAAAAACAATTTTAAAAAATTCTCATTTAAAAAATGTGTTAATGTTAATTATTTTATCACTATTATCAAATACACTTTCCATTAACAGTAGTGATGTGGCACATAAATTTGCTTTCAATATATATTCCAGTTCTATTTATTTCACAGAAAAGATCCTATTGTGAGATATTAGCTGAGCTCCAAAGTAAAATAACCAAACACCCCAGTAGGAATAACTTCCTGACTAAAGGACAACAGAAGGAACATTCTGTGTATACCTGCTTGTTTCCACCTGCAGGAAAAATACATGGGCCTATGAGGTGGCAGCGAAAATTGAAAAGAAATGTTCTTCATAAATAAAGCTGAGAGGAATGCATGTAAAATAATTCTTAAATGCATATTTTCAAGTATGTCTATAAGAACCTAATTTGGATTTATACAACAGAACAATGCACACAGCAGTTCTTAATTTTTCAATAAAATGTCTGCCAATATAGGACAGTAATAAAATTATAGTGCAGTACAATGTAAATTGTCTCAGTAGACATTTACTGTATGTTAGTACTAAAATCATACAGATAGTGGCTTCTGTGTCAAAGAGAGATTTTGTCCAGTCCCATGTTAACAAAAATAAAGCCATTTTGTAAATCAGATGAAATAAACTATATTTCTTAGCTCAGGATATTATGAAAAAAAAATAAAATAAAAAAGCTTAAGCAAATGTCCCATTTTTTCCCCCACAACACTAGCTGGAGTTTGTTTCACCTAATATTGATACATCAGGAGGTTCAAATATTGAGAACAGCTTAAATCTGCATACAAAGGTGCTCACATCTCAAGAGAAAGTACAAAACCAGTTTCCAGTTGGAAGGACAGGTGTTTCTGCAGCACAAACCAGTAGACACATGGTTCAGTATACTCCGTCTGAGTCTGTAACAAGCACTTCAAAGAAAATGTAAAGAAATCTTTCATGAACCAAACATTTCATTATTTCAAAATCCTACCTGCCCAAAGGGGCACTTTGTTTCTACCCTACACCACTTCACAGTGAACTCAAGCCCTGGCCATTCTGAACCAGCATTTCTATTTAAGTGCAATTTTAATATCTATTCTCACCAGGGCAACACTTCTTGTGACACAAATAACAGTTTTCCACTCCTAAATGCTTATTCACACAACTGTCCTGTGGCACTGTGTTTCTGTTTAATTTGGAAAACTCCCTTCTCTAGATTTCACTTTAAATCTTCTAGGAATTTGCCTACGTCCCCATAAACTGTCAATTGTCATTAATATACCCACCTCTTTTGCTTCCTACTCATTCTTTTCCTACTTTCTGCAATTTCTTCCATAAGAGGAAATTTGTAGTTGGTGGGAGAAGACACGAGACTCTGGAGCATCCTCTCACTCTGGACATGACTGGAAGATCACAGAAAATGCATTGTATCTCCTAATAAGTTTTATTTTCTTTCTAATGGCCTGTTTATCCTTTTACTAAATAATAATAAGGCAATTAGTACACCATATTTCAACATTCACTTGAGAGATCAAACATCAAAATTCTGTTATTGTATGACCTTGGGACAAATTCAGGTCAGGTAGGGGAAAATATATTTCCATTGACTACACCGAAACTACAAATGCCAAATCAGACTCTGGATTTCATTTGCTGGACCATCATTTTCAACTATTTATATTTTTTTTTTCTTTTATGTATGTTATAAATGTTCCACATTATGACTCATTGCACACAGTTACCCTTCTGACTTTTTCCTAATTAGCAAGCATACACAAGCATATGTAGAGGAAAAAAAACACATGAAGAAACTATTTAACAAGGGATAAAGCTTAGGATCCCTGAAGACCAACCTCAGAAAATTGGCTGCTGATCACCATACCGAATCACAAATTATTTCAATGAAACCAGTAATTTTGTTTAAGGTTTGAAAAAGAACAATTTTTATCAAAAAAAAAAAACAAGATTAGTTGCAAGAACAGTTTAGTGTACATCTAAAAAAAAATGTAATTTTGATTAATGTTTTAGTCTGAAGACAAATACATAAAATTTATTAGTATATTTCTCCCTGCAGTTTCAGCATTCATTTCAAGGTCACTCATAAAACTTGAACAACATTTGTGTTCTCTAAACACAGAGCACGTGCCAATGGCTTCACATGCACTGGTTTACTTTCATAGCACCCCAACTGGAGGTCTTGTGTCATTCTTTCAGAAATTTCCTATCAATGTAGAATAGTGGTCTTAGAAATTTTGAAATTACCTAATTTTGAAGATGCAGCCAATCTGGTGGTCTCATCATTTTGGTTTCACGCTGACAAAGGAATTCAAAATATATTTACAATTTAAAAAGTGTCAAACTTAGATTAATTCAGTCAGAAGCTCTTTGTGCTTAAACACAAAAACAAACAGCAGCAAAAAAAACCCAAGACAAACAAAAAAAACCCCAAACAAACAAATGCCAAACTATCTAGACAGTATATTTTTGATTTTGTGATATTCAGAACGAGCCAAAGATCTCGCATAAATAAGGTTACCTTTTAGAAGAGTGGAATGTGCAGAGAAAGGTGAGTATTCTCATTGTTCAATGATGTATCTAAAGTGAGTAAAGTTACTTATCATCGTATTGATGTTTAAAAATTTTATTTTGACAACATTTGTGAGTGTTCAGGAAAACCTGCATTAAAAATAAGGTTAAATTCTGCTTTCAGCCTGAATTAATATGAAAATATTCACAACCATGGAACTTCATGCTGTAACTTCCAGATGAGTGGTAAATTCTATTACATACTACAGTGAAATTTGGAAGGATATTGAGCTCCTGAGCACAAAAACCAGAACTTTTCTTTATAAAGAAATTCAATAAGCAGGTCAAAATATATAATCAGGAGGACAGTGTCTATACATTCATGAAAAAAATTACCTCTTTTTTTAATTGTGGAGTTCTGATGTTTTGGTGTATTCTAAATTACTGAGATTTGATGATACTGGCAAAGCAATTTCTAAGCACAGGAAACCACTCTTAAAAAATTTCATTTCAATTGTTTTTATGGAGAGACCCCTTGTTCTCATCTATAACATTTTATAATAAGATACCTTTTTCCTGAGTGGCTAAATGAGCAAATAAACAAACAAAAAATCAAATTATTTTTCAGTAGATAATGAAGAAACAGTGAAGAAAAAAGGTTGAGAAAACAATCTTATTTGGACAAAATAGAATCTTCAATTAAGATCAGAATCTTATGTCTAAATTAAAGATGATATGTTTCTGTCAAGAATAATTCCTCTGGAAATTATCTTTGGTTTCAGGAAATCTATGAGGTCTTTTTATTCATAGGACTAAATCACATTCTATTGGCTGTATGTTTATGTGTTATACAGAAAATACTAGGTCATTTATTCTGAGCCCACAGACTGCTTATTAATATATGATTATTATAAGTTATTGGAAACATTTGCTTTCCTTCTGACAATTAAATGGGAGCACACTTTGTTTGCTGTTTGGCATTTACTTCCTCCTCTGCAGCTATTTTGCTCACCTGCAGCCCTCCTCTGGATGTTGTCATCCACAAGCTGTGTGAAAAAATACCTTCTTGTGTATCACAGAGTTGAGGGGTTCTGCTGGGGCTGGGGGTAACATTAATGCCTTATGGTTTCTGCACAAGCCATCTGCAAGTTTTTCACTTACTAATGGTAGTAGGAGTTGAATACACTACAACACTGAATGATTTCAGCTGGGTAGTTGAATGGCTTTTTCTCCCTGAACGGGTTACAGAACTGAATTTTCACCAGAATATACATATACAGAATGCAGGACTTCACCGACAAAAATGCAAACTGGTATTACACCACAGGAAAAGTCACATTCAAAGCAGAAAGAGAAATAAACTTTATCAAACAGCTTGCCAGGGACAAAATGAAAGGTGGAGTGTTTAGTGCAGCAATAAATAACCTAGATCTCAATACGACCTCTGTGAAGTCAATACCAATGTTTACTGATGTTTTACCCAGAACCCCAAGGGCAATCATTCTAAGTTTAAATGAAATTTAAGAGCACCTGCAAAGGCACAAAGTATGCAAAACCCATGGAATGAATTTTTCCAGTCTTCTTCCTGGTTGCTCTTCCACTATCACAGAATTGCTATATTACCCTATGTCTGCCTATCTGTCAAAGAAACATGATATTATAAAGTTCATCACACTTCAAACTCACTCTGTGGATTCTTTACTGCAACGAAGTAAAACCCAAATATCTGGCAGCTGCATTTCCACATCACACAGAGTCAGATGTTTATTATTCAAGATTTGTGGTTTTGGTTCAATTCACAGGCTGGGAACAGTCCAAGAGAGGAAAGTATAGTAACACTTTGGAGCTGGACAAGTTCAGGATGTTCTCAGTCACCTCAGACAAGGTAGAAAGGAAAGGCTTCATTGAAATGTTGTCTTCTGAGTCTTGTAGTATGTGTTGGGAAGGATGGTCAGCCCTATAAGGTGGGACACATGTGATTTTCAATGGACTCTGAAGTCCTGATTTGAAATATCTTTACAAAAGGGCTTGTCTAAGCTTTTGGCTGCTTCCTGCTAACTCATGTACCAAGATTTCCTTCCCCTAAGTGGACAAAGGGGCAGAAGATGAGATGTGACATGCCTGGACCTCATCCCAAAGATAAGCAAGATGAGAACATTCATGTCCAGAGCAGGATACTTTTTAAGAGGATTATCTCACTGAATGACTAAGGTTTTCTCATTGTTTGGTTTGCTTTTAGGTCTCTTCCACCACTTTATGGAAAAATTATAACCTAGATAAACAGAAAGTTTACTTAAATAATTATTTTATTATATTATATAAAAATCTTCACCAAGACTAATCTAGAAAACTTGGCTGTCTTAGAGAAGATCTTGTAAATAAGTTTCTTTTCAGGCTTTCAGTTTAAAAGCCACATGAAGAATCTTTCTCTCACCCTCATTCATCTTAAAATCTTTTCTGGCATAAGACAATTGAGTTTCAATCTCAAAGCTATGCCATTACCTCTCCTTTCAAAAGGAAACTTACAGCAGCTTTTGCATTAAGCACCAGTGGCTACTATTTGCTTTTATAGAGTTGAATTGGATCAGGTATAGTGCTTTGTTTGTTCCTTAAGCTTTTTCATTGGCAAGATGCAAGCAATTGCTTTTTGGCTGTGTAACTTTTCCCTCAGGGACTGTACTTCTGTTGACTGGAACATCTATAATTTCTGGCAGCAGAAGGACTTTCTTCTCTCTTCAAGGCTATTCTTTAGGTTTGTCCAAAATGAGAGAAGCATATCAACTTCCATGCCTCTTCCAGGCAGCTGTACACATTTCCTCGCTTCCAGCCCATTCCAACCAGCCTTGCTGCACCAGCCACATACCCTGTGCAACCTCTATCCCATGGGCCCATTTCTGCATATGTGACCTTCTCAACCCACACATGGCATTGACTTGCCTTCCTTCCTCCTTCATTTCCCCTCCCCAGTGAGAACTAAATGGGTTTTTGGTTAGTTTAGACACAATGGTTTGGGTGGAGTTTATATTATGAACACCACTTTGAAAAAGAAAGAAGGCTGGTGTTATTTTTCAGGCAACTCCAATGCTCTTCTTATGCACATTGCTCCAAATGGCTTCTGGCAGCTCACTAAAGCGTCACTAAAAAGGCTGCACTTCTCACAAGTCAGTTATAAAGTTACTTACTGGAGGAGGAACAAGCTGCCTTTTTCCTTCCACTTGTCAAGTGATTTATGGGGTTTCTATTCCAAAAACCAGGCATGAGCAGACATCTCTTGGGATGTCCAAGGAGTCAGCATTTACCCCAAGGTTGTTCCAAAGGGAATCACTGCAGGTAGCATATAACACAGAAAGACAAAGATATTTGTGCATAGGGAAAGATACTAAGATACTATCCCTCCCAGTCCTTCCTTTTTTATTTATTTTTTTTATTTTGGATTTGGTTTTAGTTTTCTTTGGTGAGGTTTTTTTGTTTGCTTTTGGTTTTCAGTTTTTGTTTTAAATAGTAAAACAGAAATTTCTTTGTGCTTTGGTTTGCTTTTTTTGCTGGTGTTTGCTTGTGGGGGTTTTCTGTTACATAATATATAGTTGTTCACTGCTTTTTGTTCACTTTTGGTCCAAGAAGCTCTTCATTGAGAAGGGCTTGTGTCATTTAAAGTGTAAAAACACTGAGAAAGAACCTTGAAAAAGAACACTTGATCTCTGGGCTTGGGAGCTAGGAAAACGGATGGGTAAGGGAATCATGTTCCCCAGCTGATGGGGGAAAATTAAATACAATCTGATTTTTTATTTACAATGCTTCGTTTTCACACCAGCTGACACACAGCAACACAGAAAGTCATTTATCATTCTCAGAAAAACACAGAAAAGTTAACACTGAGGTGGCACAGTCTGTAAAGAATGCCTGTGGGAGATGTGCAGGTTGCTTTTTTGGATTTTGTACCTCAAATGTGAAACTAGATGTTTCCAACTATTGTTGTACAGTAAAGGTGTAAAAAAGAGGCAGAGAGTGTCTTTAGAGACTTGTAAGGCACTCTCTGAAAAGCAGACAGAAAGGTTTCCTTTTTGTTAACTTTTATTCTGCAGCAGACAATTAGTAAAAAAAAAGGCAGAGTCTACTCATGATTTTAAAGAGTCCCTGAAGAGCTTTGCATTGTCACAGCAGAGACTATGGAGATACAATATGACCTATGCTAGGATAGCGCAGAGCTGTTCTGTGTAAGAGCCAGTTGGAAAAATGAAGAAAACATGACAAATGAAGACCCAGAGGAAGGAGAGAAAAGTCTGCAAGAGATAAGGCAGAGGAGCAATTACTTAAACAATTTTGTAATTATCTACGGAAAAGCCTTTAAACAAAGAAAAGTTGTCTCATTTCTGTGCTAGAGAAATAACAAAATAAACCATTACAGTTTTTAAACAATATTCTTCTCACAGCCTGGCCATGCTTGGGAGAAGTTTTCCCATAAAAATACTAGGATTTCTAATACCGCTGTAAATCAAAAAGGAGGAACATTCTTGTATTGCTTGTGCACACTACTGGCAGGTGCAAAAATACGGCGGCCCTGAAATAGTCACTATATATTTGTTGTTTATTTCTGACTAAGCAATGTCTTGCAATGCATGTTTCAGCTTTCCGGGAGTTAGGTCAAGAGCTCTGCACACAGTGCTGTGCAGTATTTTATTTCCTGTTAATAGCTTCCTTTTCAGGTGGTCTCTTGTCCCTCATTCTGTCAAAAAGTTCAGGGAAATTCTGCTTCAAATCACATCAATCTATGGACCTTAAAAATACTGGATTAAAATAGTGTGTGCAGTCTAGGAGGTGTTTGAGAATACCTGTAGGTTTTATGCATTTCATGCTTTATTGAGCTAATTTTGGCTGGGGTAAAGTTGGTTTTCTTCACAACAGCTAGTATGAAGATTGTTTTAGGATTTGTCCTAGAAACAGTGTTGAAAATTCAGGCTTGCTTTCCTGATCAGGGTTTGCACAAAGCCAAGGCCTTTTCTGCTCTTCATCCCAGCCCAGCAGCAAATGGGCCAAAGGAATATTCCAGACCCTTTGGAATGGTCATGCTTAGGACATTAAACTGGGTGAAGAAGAGGAAAGAGGGGAGTATTGGGAATGCTGGTGTTTGTCTTCCCAAGTTACCATTATGTGTGATGCTGCCCATCTCTCCTGGAGAAGGATGAACGTGTGCCTGCCCAGAGTAAGGACTGAATGAATCCTTTTTTTACTTTGCTTGTGTGCATGATTTTTGCTTTACCTATTAAACTTTCTTTATGTCTCAGTCCATGAGCTTCTCATACTTTTCCAATTTTTTTCCCATCCCACAAAGAGGATACTCTCCAGAGCTTAGGTGACAGCTAGAATTAAAAACCAGCATTACTTGCTATGAGGCCATGGCCCAGAGGCCTGTTGCAAATTGCAACAGAGAAAGGACATCGCCACATAATTTTTCAGCATACAAAACTGGTGCTAGATTAGTAATTTAATGTTGATTTTGGTTTAAATATTAGGAAGCCTCAAAACTGCTTACTTCAGAGTTTAGTTATCTTGATGAACAACAGCTGGAAGCTATAAATGTATTTTATCTGAGATTTTATTCTACCTGAGAATTTTTTTGTGTGTTAACAAAGGTTTTTATTAATATCACTCTGACAAGAAGACCAGAATAAGATGTACTGAATTAGATTGTCTGTTTCTATCTCTCTCATATTTTTGTTTTTTTGTTGTTGTTTTGTTGGGGATTTTTCCTTTTTCTTGGCTAGATGAAGTGTTTGTAGGTTTAAATATTGGACTTTTTGGTTGAGAGCAGAAGGAGGTCTGGCACATTGATAACAGAATGCTATTTTTATACATAGAAAAGCAGGATGGGGATGGGTAGAAGGCAGCTGCAAAGAGGCTTGGGTCTGAGGTGAACCTGCCAGAGATTGGCTCTGTCCAACAGATTGGACACATCCTTGGCAAGCAGGATACACACGTAAAAGCTTTAAGAAAGTACCTAATGTCACTTGTATGGGTCCAGCAGGAGCAGAAAGAGAGGGCTGCAAGGGATTGGCATCCCCAGGTGATATAGATGGACTAGAATTTGCAAAGCAAACAAAGAGACCCTAAATCTTCAGTATTAGATCATTTTCCAAGAGAGGTTGAATAAATAAGCTCAGTGGAAAGTAAAGGAGATTTTTCGGGGACAAAACCACTGAAAAAAGTAAAGAAATGAGTCACAGCAAATGAAAAGGCAAGTCTGTAGTCTGAAAAGCCGTACAACTTTCCAATAATAATGATGATAAATTAAAAGAGAAGAAAACAAGAAGAGGAGAAAAACTAAACCAAACCAACCAACCAATTAATAAAGGAATCAAAAGAATGCAACTAAAAAAAAGCACCAAAAGGTTCAACAAAAACGTAGTTTACCACCAAGTTTTAAAGTATCATGCTAAAACACATAATATCAGGTCCTTCATCCTCCAAAAAGAGTTAAGAGATAGTCCTGTTTCTTTATCCCACAGAGAAATAATTTATGTCTGCAGTAACAACAAGGAACCTATATGTTTCAAAATTAATTCATGTTCTTAACACATCAATTTTCAAGATGAAAACTAACTCTCTCTGAAATGACAATAGTGAGGTTAGAGAAAACCAGTTATATGCTATATCAGGGTACTCTCTCATCTTTCCCATAATTCACTGCTGAATTAAAATTACTACTGAAATTTCTAACATGCCCATCATTTAAATAGGCGGACGTAATTTCTCAATTCTGGGAAAGCACATGTTCCTTTTGGTACAGAAGCCAAACAGTACTCCCACAGGGATTTAGCCTGAGTCAGTTCTGTATCAGGCCATACTCTTGAGAGGCACTAGATATAGCAACACTAAAAGTGAGGATACCTATGATGCCATCGTTTCATCTTCTTTTTAACCTTTTCCCAAGTCAAAATAACTACTTAGCTTGTGAAAAATGAAGAGATGATAGGCAGTAACAGGTTGTCACTATGTTCTTAAAGGAAAGTGACTGGCATTAGCATGATGAAAAGTTAGGAGTGCTAATCATGAAGATGATTTGAATTACTGTCTATAATAAATCAACAGAAGGCATTGTCAAAAATGATCAAGTGACAGATCATAAAAGTTTCTCTCAATTCAGACTTTATTGTTAGATATACATTCTATGACTAATCTGTGGCACAAAAGATAGGTTAGGAATATGGAGTACAAAAATTCCTTATAAAATAGCTTTATCAATGCATTTTTCTAAACACAGCTGATGCAGCTGCTAACAAGTATTGTTTGACCTTGCATTAACTATTGTTTGCTTCACAATAAGTTACACAGATTACAATTTCTTATTTCATTTCCTGTCTTAACTACTGAAATAAAGCTGACATACTGAGTGTCTGAGATGGACCCCTCTGCACTGCAGTAACCATTTATAATTTTTTATTGTCTTCATAAACATGATTTATATGATTCACAAAGACAGAAAACAAAGGCAGCGAGCTACTTCTTCTGAATAACTAAATGCTAATTTGTTCCTTGATTTCTCGTGGGAGAGTCACTATCATGTTGCTTAAGCTCACAATTCAGAACAAAATAGTTTAGGTTACTTAACAGAATTGACATTTTTTTTCAGAATTCTTCTCTGCTTCTATAAAAACATGCCATCATGAACTCATACAAAAGCATATTTCTGAGGTTTTTCCATGTAAAAACAGCAAAGTACCCTACAGCTATTTTTTCAAACAGTATTGCCGGATGGAAGTGAGTATGCACTGATCCTTCCAATTCACCGTGGTTTCACTAGAATATAGCCTTCAAAAGAGGTAAACCTTGATACTTCCAGGCTACCTCAGTGTCCACTGTAAGCACAGAAACAAATTTATTTTCTTAGCCAAGCCAGTGAAAAGAAGCATTTGAACTTTGAAATTTACTTTTCCTTTTTTGTTCTTATTTCTGTCCCTGTCCATGTTTATCTACACACAAACTTTCCTCATTGTGTTCAGATACAGCACACCTCTCACATTTATATTTGTGTCAAAGCATTAAATGTTTACTTTGGAAAAAAACTTTATTTTTATTTTTCATCCATCCTTCACAATTTTCCATCTGCTGTAATTCACCTCTCTATTTCCCAGTTTCTCTCTTTTTTGTTATTTTTGTTATTTTGCTATTTTCCCCACTACGACCAGCAAGGATCTATAGTTAATGAAGTTACATCCCAGATGTTCTGCTTATGTTCTAGACTGAATAAAAATAAAAGTCAAACACAACATGTTTTATCAGTCTCTCAAGAGAGAACTGGAGCTGAGGTATCCTGAAACCTCAATCCTATCCTTTTACTGACAGACTATATTTGAGGTTCCATGTCATGGAAGAATGTACCAGAAACCTTCAGCTGCATTGCAGAGCTCCATGTTGGCAGATGTAGCAAATCAACTGCTGCCATTTACCTAAGAGTAGGAGATGATCAAAGATGTTTGAAAAGTTGGTCCTTAGTTTGATTTCAAGAAGTCTTACCCTCTCCAGAGCTCAATTCAGATGTGAATACAGGTGCTAACTCACTGTGAGCGAGGTTCTGACATTTTGCGAGATTCCTCCACCTCGAACTTTCTATCATCTTGACAGTAGAATCTCATTTTCAGCAAAAGGATAAGAAAGACAAATCTGTGGCTTGACACCTAGTGACATCTTTCTATGGGTGATGAATTTCTCTTACATGACAGGTTCAAAGTTACCAAGCAATGGATGGATGAGTGGCACAGTAACTCCAGGCTTGCTGAGAATGACAAGAATGCATCAAGTCATAAAAATCAAAGCAGTGTGACACCTTTAGGAATGGATTTTTCTATGTACTTAAGTAGAAGTGAATGCATTTTATTTCTTAGGCAAATTCTGTCAAAAGTAACAGATCCACAAGAGACCATAAGTATATTTACTACAGCTTTCAGCCTTTTATTATTTTAACCCTGATAGAAATGCCTCGATGTAGGATATGTCTCACTTTTTTCTTGCATAGACTATCAAAGTTTTTTTCCTAATCATTTTCTTGTCTCTTATCTTCAGTTTTTTGCTTTTTTCTGCCAGTTTTTATTGCTACAATTTACCTCTGCTTTTTATTTTAGATCCCTTTAACCTTTCTTACCTCTAGAGTCATGCTGTATGAAAGAGAATTTCCCAGGGAACACACATGCTGATATTAGGATATATACATAGGCATGGGAATGTACAAAGAAACAGAGCTCTGATTTCAGCAGAGAAAATGACATACAATGATTGGTACGACTCTGTGTCTAGACCTCAGGGTAAGATTTCTACTCAAACTATGGAAAACTCAGCTGTAATGTCTTTTTCTTCCTTATGGGGTTTGAGCCTGTGTTCCTGAGGCAAAAGCTTTGAAAGCCTGACACATGTGCTCTGAGTTTGAGCACACTGTGTTATTCTTGCTGAATCTGCTCTACTTTGCATGGGTACTTAAATACTCTCCCTACCAGAGAGAAGCAGAATGTGACCATAATCCTGGCCAGGGCACTGAGCACAGTTTTACTTTTGAAGGGATGAATAAATAATCATTATTACAGTTTCTAATTCTTTCTACATGGTCTATGATGCACCTACCCTGTGATTAACAGAATAAGAATAAGAATAAGAATAAGAATAAGAATAAGAATAAGAATAAGAATAAGAATAAGAATAAGAATAAGAATAAGAATAAGAATAAGGACAAAAATAAGAATAAGAATAATATACAAAACAAATAAATACAAAACATTAAAATTATAAATAAAAATTAGATTCACTTATAAAATGGGTTCTAAAAGGGGAGGTCACAATGAACTCCCTGGGGTAAATATAAATTATTTTATTGGTTTTCCTCCTTTTGTGAGAAATGATGACACTTCTGAAAAATCAAATCACTAAAATATTTATCATCATAAAAAAAAATTACCTACCCATGATTTTTCTGAATTTGGAGATTTCTTCCTTGATACTTCAAGACAGGACAATCCAAAGTTAATAAGGTTTCAGTAGCAGTAGTTAAATGCAGACCTGTCCATTTTTGACAAAATAGTCTGTTAGTACTAAACAGGTATAAAAAATTGCAAATTGACATCTGTTGGTTCAGAAGTTATAATTAGGAACCACTAATTTCTTTATTTTTTTAATCCTTCAATTTTTCTTTTGGCACTCCATTACTTTTTAAACAATTTTGTTTAAACAAATTTTATTTGTATCCCATTTTTTCAACTACTTCCTACTCTGACTACAGGCACAAATGTCTAAACTCATCCCAGTACTTTGGAATGACAACTGTCTCCATACAGCTTTGTTGGCAATGAAAGGTCTGACCTTTAAACAAAATATTTCCTTAATTTTATTTCCTGCACAGCTAAAAGAAATGAGATTGTCTTAAACGACCAGAGATTTTAAAACCTGTATCTCTAGAAGCCAATTTTTTTTAATATAACTCATATATAAATAAATATCTCATAGATAAATCCTACTATCCAGCTTCTTTCTTTCTCCTTTGTTGGCAAAGATGTTTTCTCTTCAGCACGTACTCCCCAGATTGCCCCTCCTGCTCCTTGCAGAATCAAGATTTCCTCTGGCCTTCCCACCATGATTTGTGGCTTCTCTATCATGACAAGAGCAGTCACACGAGTTGTGATTTGTCCTTGGCCTGGGTCTGCTCCCAGCACAGTGGAGCTGCTGGTCTTGGTAACTCCCAGTGTTTCAGCACTTCTCTTTGGGGCTCTGCACTTGAAGCAGATCCTGGGCATCTCCTTCGTTGTTAACACGGATTTTCTGTATCTCCCCGTGTCTCTCAAAAGCAGCCTCACTCCCCTGGTCGTGTGCTATGAGCAGACAAAGAGCACTCCTGATAATCTGATCTGCAGCACCAGAAAATACGGAGAAATATTGGGCATTTGTGGATTCTTCTCTTCCTCACATTTTTTTAAAAAAACCCCATAAAATACTGGAGCGATTATATGTTGATTTGAGCACTTGAATTCACCAAGGTAAACAAAGAGAAATCAGGACAGTTATCATAGTGCTTATGACAGGGTCAGGAAGTGCTTCCTCAGGATCTGGACTTCTGACTGAAACAAATTCCAAACTCCAAGCACAGGAGCTCAGTACCATCTAGCTCTTAAGATCAGTGGAGCTTTTTGCGGTTCACACTATGTTTTCAGATATTTCTGCTTGGAAGTGCTGTGTTATTCCTCCTTTCTACTGAAAATTATTACTCCTAAGACAACCACCAAAAGTCATGGACTCAGTATGAAATGAATGTAGATGAATCATATGTAGTATGGAACAAGCTTAATGAAGGTGATCTTGGTTAAGATATTTTTAATTGATGTAAGCTATCCTGATGTATTTTAGTCTTAGGTTATCTATATTCTGTTCTAAGGATATAAATTGGGCATATTTCTACTTTAAAGAATAATGCATTAACAGGATGTTTGTTGTTTTGAATTTATGTCATGAAAGAGAATGCCTGGCTGCTCTGAGCTAGAAGTAGAAAAGATAAAAGTTTTTAAAGTTGTCCAGACTGCTTCTGTCTCAGGTATAGCAGACCAGGAAGGCTTTAATAACTCTTCAATACGATAAAATAATTGCATTTTAGTGTTCCATGTAATAGTTGAATTTTTTTTCTAAAATTTGACAGATAATCCTAGTGTTAATTTTCCCCCTAGTTTTCAGTGCAATTTTTGTAATAATCTGATAGAAAACTCTGGTTATATTTTTTTCCATTGCCACAATAAAATATGGAAAATCCTTATTTTTCTTGTACAATTGTCTGTGGCATTGCTTTAATCATTGTAGAAAGGTAAATCAGGGGTTATATTTTCTTGCAGTCTCTGATATTAACTGGATCCTCTTCTTAATGCGCTTAGCAAGGTACCTAAGCAGATATTTCTCCATGCTCTGGATCATTGTGGGTGCTCCCAGCAACACTCAACAACCACTTTTTTGGATGGTGGCTAGTGCAGGCCCTGGAAGGATCATATTGATCGTACCAACACAGGCTACTGATACTAAAAATGAGCCCTATCTCCTGTGAGAAAGGAAAGATGAAGACAAGAATTAAAACACAACACAAACATGTCTTTCTATGTTTGAAAGACAACACAAACATACTGTAAGACTGAAGTTGTGGTAAGGTGCAACCACCTTTGTTCCTCATCTATTTCTTTTTCTTCTATTCACTTACAAAACTATTAGCAATTTTCTAGCACTACAAAGGCTAGTTACAGCTGTTGTAGCGGGGCTCTGCAGGATGAATGCATTATAGATAAAAACCCTCTTCGCACCCCTCAAATCCCATTTTCACCTGCTCACGTGGTATTCACCCGCAGCTCATAAACAATGTGTTCCTATGCTGAGTGAAGGAGACTCAGATTCAGCATGAGCCTAGCAAAATTACTTTTTCCCCTGTGCAATTTTAAGGCACTGTGCTTTAGAAAGTGTGGGAGAGACCACTGTGAAAGGTTTAAGGGAGTGTGGTGAGAAAGAAAGGAAGGAAAAATTAAGTGTTTGCAGATGAGAAGGTAGAGAAATATAGATGAGTGTAGACAAGAAGTTAGAGGATTATGAACAACTTACACAGAAGAAGATAAACCACAGGACTTAAAAGATGCAGAGAGACAGTTTACTGCACCTATCCTTAATCTAGCTGCTGTTAAATTTATTTTACAGTCCTGGGGAAAAAACTCATCTCCTGTTGCATGGAGATGAAGGTCTGCGCAGTTTAAAACATATTTTTTTGCATTTCAGACTCTAACTGTGCATTTTGGGTAGTATTCAGCTTGGTGTCGACCTGGTAGACTACAGGATAGTAAGTGCATATTAATATCTATGAATTAGAACTAGACTAAATAGTTTTCTAACTTTACAGATTAATTTATTTTATCAAAACTTCAGATTTTGATCAGAAGTTTTATGCACGATCCAATTAATATTTTAAATAATGGTTTTGGAATGAAGAATGAAATGAAGGTTTCACCAAATTCATAGGATATGAATTTACATTATGTATGGAGAAAAACTGGTATCCCTGTAAACTAAAAAGTAAATACAGAAAAAATCGTAAAACCCTGAAATTTTAATTTCCCTGAATAAGGATTTAAGTAATATTGCTGTGGACCCCAAGACTGCCCTTAGTTAATGCCAAGGTTTTATTTAAGATAAAAGAACACCAAGTAATATCTCTTCAATAGAAAGTAAGATAAGAAAGTTCTTCCAGCTAGAGTCAGAGATAATAATACAATACTTGCATATAAAGAAAGAAAATATGTTCCTTGTGTACTGGAATTAAACTGACATATTCCTGAGTTTCATAACTATTAGTAAATAAAATGCTAAATTAATAAGGAATTTTATCTCATTGGCAACTTGCTGTAATAATGTTAAGCTTCATGGAAGAAAACCACAGACAGCAGTACAAAATTTATTGTTATGTAGGATAGTTATCCTTTGATTACCTGTTTTTCTCTATAGACTTGATGTCTATTATTGCATTTTAAACATCTGTATGTCACAGTGATTTATTTTGAAGCTCTTACTGCTTTCACTTCTTCCAAAACAGTGACAGTTTAAGGGACCACTAGAAAATCCAATTAAATACTGCAGCAAATGGTTTGCTTCTAAAAAGGTATTTGAACTACCATATACTCATGGTGAAAGCTCATAAAGAAACATACAAATCAGTCCTCAATTTTATGAGAGAAGGGAATAAGGGAATTCTGTAGAACTCACGGCATATATAACAAACATATAACTCTGCATTCATTCCTAAAACAAATATTCTATTTCAATGTGATTTTAATCCTTATGTTAGGCCTCAATAGACAGTGTAAGTAATAGGATAACTGCATTCTTAAATAGTTATTATATTATTTATAGGAATAACATTACAGCTTATATCAATGTGATACCTAGGAGCAAAAACTAAGATGCCACAGGAAAGATTTGTTTATAAGATTTCCTCTTAAATTCATAATTCCAATTACACATATAGAAAGAAGTACTGGATTTTCAATGTGGTATTCTCATGCATCTATATGTCTTAGAATTTTTCATCTGTTTACCATTGTCACTTGACTGAGAGGCAGACACAAGAGTCAAACAAAATTCGTGGTTTTGCTGTGCTGCCTCGGAATGAGGTGTAGTGACCGGGTTCGTGGGTGACTCGACGGCTAAACTTACAGGCCTGTCGGGCTGATCACACGCGGACACCAATGTGGTGGACGGTGAAGAGCGTTTATTTCCGGTGTGCAAGGATTTATATGACCGGGATATGATGACTTCATCACCGTTACATTATGCGTTATGGAACTTTGGAGAAAGCGGGGCCCTATCTTCCCGTACAACGCGAGATCTTCCGATCGGCGTTCCCCATCTGACCGCATCATTGCTGTTACGTTCTCTTTGCTTGTCTGCATTCACTAGAACAAACACCCACTAAACCAATCTGAACCTGAAACCAATATGGAGAAGAAAATCATAGAAATTAATTTGGTTAGCAAATTGAAAAAAATATAAGTTTCTTTTCTTATTAGGTTGAAATATTTAAGTTATTATTATGATGACAAATGCAGTCAGAAAAAATGGAAGAAATCTACCAAAAATATCAGCATAACTGCGAGTATGAGAAGTGCAACCTGAAATTTGAGGACCACAGATAACGTGTATGCCCAGTCCATGAGGAATCCAGATAAATAAGGATTACACTGACATCTTTTTCTTTGGCATTAAGGCATGCTTATTGAGGAAAAATAGCACTTAGAATGAACAAGTCTCACAGAAGGTTTTGATGGGTTTTTAATGTTCATTTTGTCTTTTGTGTAAGTAAAACAAATTCACCAGAGTTCATAAAAAGTTAAATTTATAAGAGCCAGCAGCACTTTCTAGAATACCTCACTCATCCATTTCTTATTTTGAGAACTATGGCAAAAAAGGCCAGTAGCTACAGTCAGAAATTCTCCAACTTTAGATCAATGTCCCAGATATTTATCAGTATTGTTGTTTCATTGATTTGTTGCTTTTTTTGTCCTGTCTAACTCAGTTGAGAGTTCCTATTAGTGACTCACTTATTTAGAGAACAGTGTGTTCCCAAGAAAGAAGGAGGAATAGATTTGAGGATTTATAATATTGATGAAGATTTTTACCTTCAGATGTATTTGAATGCACTGAAACTATGTCCAAAACTGGTAAAAACTTCAGGACATAAGTTAGGGCCATAACAGTGGACATTTTTGGAAGTCCTTGCCTGCCTTGTATTGCCCACATGATGGCACTGCATGGGTGTCTGCCGTGAGATGATGGTCATACAATGCCATGGCTTTTCCACAATATGGTGGGTCTTTGGACTTCTGCAAAAAGCAAGCCTAGATTCAAATCCACCCTCTCTCTACCACATGCCCTTGCTGCAGGAGAGTTTAGGCTTGCAGCCAAGCAGTGCATTCCAGTATAGATAGAACTAAAATGGGAGACATCTTCAGTAGTGAGTGATATTAAAAAACATTGTTACAGAACATCATTTCAGTATGAATACAAAATTAATAGCAGCACATAGATTGTTGCTGCTTGTTTGTTACTTTTTATTACCTAAATTTATGCTTGTTGGGCAAAATACCCATCACATTCAGAGATGCTTATAATATATCCACCGTAAGCCCCTTCCAGCTGAAATGAACTCCAGTAGATGAGTCAGAGCATTGGGTATAGAAGGGAAGTGAAAAGCATAATATAAAACTTAGCCTGGATGCATTTTTTTCTCCTGAGTGCAGCATCAGCTTGTATTTTCCTTTTGGTCAAAATTTATAATTATATCAAATGGCATTGAAATTTGTGGGAATGCTGATCCTGAAAAAAAAAGTTCCATATGTGATTGCCTCAGCAAAGATTTCACAGATAATAAACCGGATAAACACTGTAAGCTCACTTCATTAATTATCCAGCATTCTCCCAGTTGCTAATTGAGCTTTTGGAGCTCCACAGAGTACTGCTGACCAGAGACTGCCTAGAAGGAAATCTGCTCATTCTCCCTGGGTCTGAGTAAGGTATATGAGAAAGCTCTCTAGTCAGGTATGGCTGTCTGACTATTACCTGCTTTAGTTCTTCATATTGTCAGAGGCAGGATCAGTAAACAAAAGTCCAAGGGCAACCAAAAAGAAATGTCAGGTCCTGAGGAGATGGTTGAAGGATGAGGACCACAGATAGTTCTCCTTGATCCTTTCACTAGGAGTGAAAAATATTGAAAAGAATTGGTAGACCAACCAGAAAAAAAAAATGGAACAGAGATGGTGTTATGGACCACCATAACACCAGGATTTTTTGACTCTGATCTTGTGATGATTTATAAAACACCTGATGGGATGCACTTTTCTCAGGGGGTGAAAAGGGGTTTTGCACAGAAGCTAGCAGCTCTGATTGGTAGAGATCTAGACTACTTTGACTGGGGGGACAGGGGCAAAACCAAGTTTGCCAGGGACAAGCAGTGGGACAGCATGGCAAAACTAGAGGCAGTGGATGCTAATTTGTTGGATCCTTGTTTGGTCTACGAGGTGTTGGCTACAACAAACTGCATTTGAAATGTTTGTAGCCCAACATGGGCAGCATGAAAAACAAGCAAGACAAATTTGAAGCTTTGGCCCAGTCCAGAGAAATGACATCACTTATATAAAGTAAACCTGGTGTGATGAGTTCTGTGACTGGTGTGGGTGAGGGATGGTTATAGCTATTTATGACAAAAGGCAGTGCTGAAATAACACCAGGCTAGGATGGTCAACTCAGAAACAGGGACATGGACAAGGCAGAGGTGTTTAATGCATTCTGTGCCTCTGCCTTCACCACAGATGATTGGCTTTGCAGGTCCCAGTGTCCAGACCTGAAGGACCATGTCTGTAGGAATGATCATCTCCCAGTTAACCCTGAACTTGAGTGAGATTTGCTGCTCTAGGTGCATCCTATGAATCTACGGAGCCTGGTAGAATTCATCCAAGAATACTCTAAGAGCTGGCTGATGTCACCACAAAGCACCTCTCAATGATTTTTGAAGGCACTTAGAATTCTGGAGAGTTCTCAGTTATCTGAAAGCTTGAAAATGTTGTCCCAGTTTTCAAGAAACGCAAGTGGGATAGCCACTAGAGGGTAACTACAGGCCTGTCAGTCTTATTTCTGTGCCCATTAAAATTGTGGAGAAGGATATTCTGGGAATTACCAAAAATCATCTGAAAAATAACACGGTCATTGGTCACAGCCAGAATGGCTCCATGAAGAGAAATTCCTGCTTGTCAAACCTGATTTACTCATAGTACAAGGTAACCCTCCTTGTCAGCAGGTGTACAAGGGAAGACAATAGATGTAATCCCAGTGCTCTTCAACATCTTCAAAAACATAAACAACTTGGACCCAGGACTTGAAGGGATACTTACTAAGTTGGTTGGTGACACTAAATTGAAAGATTTACTGACTCCTTTGGAGGCAGAGATGCCCTGCAGAGAGATCTGGACTAAGGATTTGAAAATCATTAGTCACTAACTACATAGTATCTAAGAACAAGTGGCATATTATGCATCTGGAATGGGACAATCCTGGATGTATGGACAGACTGGGGAATGAGATGCTGGAAAGTAGTGTGATCGTCCTGATGTTTGGTGAGTTGGATCTGAGCCAGCAGTGCCCTGGCAGCCAGGGGGGCCCCGGTGTCCTGGGGTACATCAGGCCCAGCATCACAGCCGGGCAAGGGAGGGGATTGTCCTGCTCTGCTCTGAGCTGGGGCAGCCTCACCTCGAGTGCTGGGGACAGCTCTGGGTGCCACAACACAAAAAAGACATTGGGGTGTTCGGGAGTGTCCAAAGGAGGACCATGAGGATGGAGAAGGGCCTTGGGGGGAAGCCGTGTGAGGAGTGGCTGAGGTCACTTGGTCTGTTCAGCCTGGAGAAGAGGAGACTGAGGGGAGACCTCATTGTAGTCCACAGCTTCCAGCAGACCGACTGATCTCTTCTCTGTGGTGTCCAGTGACAGGACCCAAGGCAATGGCATGTATTTGTTTTAGAGGAGGTCTAGTTTAGACATGAGGAAAGTTTTTTCACCCAGGGGGTGGCTGAGCACTGAATCAGGCTCCCCAGGGCAGTGGTCACAGCCCCAAGCCTCACAGAGTTCAAGAAGCATTTACACCACATTCTGAGTCACACTGTCTTGGGGCTGTGTTGTTCAAGGACAGGATTTGGACTTTAATGATCTTTGTGGATCCCTTCTAACTTAGGATATTCTATAATTCACTGTCATTTTACTTATATTTCCTAAAGAAAAAAAAAATGTTTAGATAGTAAAACTCACATGAAACAAGTAAAATAGAAAGGATGTTTGAATGATATAATATTTTTATTCCCTTGGGGACTCTCTTCATTCCCCCCAGTCTGATGATGACTAATATAGCTGGAGAAGGAAGGTTATTACCAGATAATGAAACCTGTTTATTGTGTCTTCTGCTATTAGGATGAGCTATTTTCCCCAGTAGATTATTCAGGATATCTCAGGGATAGAATTTCTATAGCACATTGTGCTTGTTTCTGCTTCTTTCTTCATTTTTTCATGATAAGAGAAAAAAAGTCATCCATGATCAAAAAAGCAATTTGAAGCTAGAAAGTTTTTCTAAAGTTCATAGACTCCTAATATATTCTGGGAGTTTCTTTAACCACTGGGACTGATGGACTTCACCAATTGCAGGCAGACTATGTCCATAATGATCTGATTCAGGGATAAGCAACGGCAAGGAGCTTTAAAAATATGTGTATTACGGCAAAAAATGCACAAGAGAATCAAGTACTCTACATATGTGCCTTAAGGATGAACTGAAGATTTCATTTGGCAGTCTTGAACTCTAGAGTAATTCAAGACAGGTTTTTAGGGAGCCACCAGGTAAATTGCACGTGCCTCTCCCAACGCAACAAAGTGTTTTTTCCATTCCCAGCCTTGGCCCTGCCTTCATGCACATGAAAAAGGGTTTTTATTTCATTGATATCATTTCATGTATAATGTGAAATACACCTTTCCCTAGAAGATATAGAAGGTCTAAACAAAAGGTTTCAAGACCTCTGCAAATGAAGTGCTATATTTATGTAAGAGGTTTTTGCTTTTACCACTTTTGTGTTTTCTGATAAAAAACACTCCACTGAAACCAGTATCATGACAATAATATTTGGAGAAACTGCTTAATTTTTTATCCCTAATGTTTTTAAGCAGCTATTCCTTGATGAAATTTAATACATGCTGGAAAAATTAATAAGATCACAGAAGAAGTTACTACTTCAACATACTTTTTTTTTTTTTTAGTTTCTCTACATCACTTGTTTTTATAAGAATATCATTTTATCCCAAAGGAATTATATAGCTAACCTTTTTCCTTTTACAAGTCTCATCTTATGCATATTTTGTCTCTTTGTGGTGAACAGGGATTAATTATGCTTTAGTACCAGTTCTGTCATCCACTGTGCAGGAAAGTTGAAGTTTGCTCAGGAGCAGTACCTATGAGAATGGTCAGCACAGGTGACAGGTGATAGGCACAACAGCACAAAGAAATAGCAAGAATTCATCAGGTAAAAGGCATTAAAACACAGAGGGTAAAAAAAATAAAGTTTTATGATTTAAAAGGCACATCTTGCACCAACAATAAAATCAGATCATTTGTCTGAGGAGAGAAAATGAGGGATGACAATTAGAAAATTGCATTCAGTATATTGCATGATGTCTTACCCAATGTTGTTCTGAAAACTTTGCTGTAATATTGCTAGCCTGATCTACTCACCTCAGGTTTGTCCAAGTTTTGAGCCTTCTTACCAAAAAACTCTAAAAATTCAAATTTTTATATACATATACATATATATATATAGTTATATATATATATATAACTTCCTATGGAATACATGTTTCAAGAAGGATTTACCCTGTGAGCACAAGAATTAAACACAGCATCATGGGAGCACAAACACCCAGCTTGTGGGCAGCTTTAAAGTGCTAGCTTTATTCTGTTCTTACTGCTTTTGACACTGGTTTTCAGTTGATTTATGTGCTTCATGTATTAGGCAGCTACAAAGCTTATGCTTTTGCACTGAAGGAAAAGATAAATCACATAGGATGAATAAACAGACTAAGGATTTTAATACAGTAAGAATATAATTCTTTTAAAATTCTGTCAAGTGTTGACAATCCCCTAGTAGAGGCATAGGAATGCTGTTTTTTTAAAATATATTTCTCCTATTTCTCCTAGTTCTCTTCTTTTAAAATCACAGAGTAAATTTGGGTATTTGTCCTATCTTTACACTTTTGTCCCAGAAACAGACCAGATACTTGCTGCTTGTGGCAGGGCTAGAGAGGAGAAATGCCAACTTCTAGTCATGATTAATCATCACAAAGTGTTGAAACCTGTAAAAAACCTTTATTTAGATTAAATGAATGTTGACTTGTAAAAAGTATTTACAGAAATATGTCTGAGGTAACATATTCTTATGCCTTATATATTTAGAATGATCATACAGAGAAGGAATAAAATAATCAACTCAGTAAAACATGGTATTCTTTTCATAACACTGTCTAAAACTGAGGGTTACAGAACTTGAAGAAGTTCTATTGCCTATCATTAAGTGGAGATATTCTATTTCCTGTAGTACATAGTATGGGGACACTGGCAACACCTTTCTGTTAAACAGAGATAGGGAATAATCTGGGCCTGTAGGGTCTTTCATTCCCATAGTAGTAACAAAACCCAAAAGCATATAAAAAAGAGAACTATTTCCTGCCACCGCTTCCACTGATAAAACTAAAACAGGAAAGATACTGTCGACTTACAAGCATTTAAGAAAATAAATTCAGGTGAAAGTCATATTTTCCACTCTAGCTGTTTCAGAATTTACCCTCAGCTTTCTGTTGATACATATTTCTCTGAGTAAATTATCACTGTTTAAGGAAACCTCTCCTTTGATTTCTGTCACCCATAATAAATAACTAATAACAAATAACAAATAACAAAAAACAAATAATAAATAATAAATAATAAATAATAAATAATAAATAATAAATAATAAATAATAGATAATAGATAATAAATAATAAATAATAAATAATAAATAATAAATAATAAATAATAAATAATAAATAATAAATAATAAATAATAAATAATAAATAATAAATAATAAATGCATATTCTTTTTTTTTTTCTTGAAGCCTTGAAGATGGAATCTATCCTTCATGGTTTGGAAAACTAGCTTCTCACAGCTGTTATCTCAGTACTAGCAAAAATGATAATTTTAAAGGATAGTTAAAAAAAAAAATCTGTTTCACAAGCCTTCCTTACTCCATTAAGTGTTTTAAGAAGTTCCTGAATGAATATGCTATTTGGTGACATTGAGTGTTATAACAAACTCTTCATTCCCTTTTTTCGTTTTCATAGAGAGTTGTGTTGATTTGAAATAACAGTATAAATATGGAAGGCAATGGAGAGAAGACAGAAGTGGGACTGTACTGAGCTGTGTTAAGTTTGGGTGCAGGAAGCAAATTTCAGGTGGAAAGGATTTTTTTTTTTTTTGAGGAAAATTAATAATTTCAAATAATTAAAATTCAATTATTTCAATGTATACACTTCATTGAGACTTATTTTAGTTTTGCAATAAAAATGCAAATTTTAGATTAATTATAACAAAAAATCATTTGAAAAATAGAATGGTTCTGAATCTTCCATTAATTCTTTGATTTATTTTTTTCTAACAGAAATGTTTAATAAAAACAACATGCATTCTCATAACGTCACTGAATGAACATCTTTTCTCCAGGAAGTCAATCTAATTTTGATTTATCTCAGTTTAATGCATGAAAAATCAATAGATAAACTGAAATCACTCTGGGCATGATGCATCTTAACCCCTTTTGTTAAGAACTGGTAATTTCTGATGGACTTTTAGGATTACTTTTCACATGCTTGAGCAGTTTGCTCTTACTACTACACTAAAAGTCATAGTTATTATACACTATGCCATTGTACTGTAACTACTGAAGTGTCATAGTAACTATGAGCCTGACAGAAGAAATAGACTACCACAGCATAGAAAAAACAAACAAAAAAATTATTGTGTCAATAACATCATACCATTAGACCAAAACATTTAAACAAAACAATGAAGAATAAGGAAATGTTGGCTTTGCATTGACAGTCTTGGCAGACAAATGCCATTCAGGGTGATGGCATTACTCTGGAAAATCTGATGGCATTAAGCTGGAAAAATAGACCACTGTTCTTCACTTGGATTCTTTGCTGCTTTTTGTCAGAGATGCTGTGTGTGGCAGAACAGGGACAAACAGTCCTAAGGCGAGATGAGAACATCTACTTGTCATGAGTGGAGACCCCCATCTAAGTGGACAAACGCTGACCAGCCTGGTCTAGCTTCAAGACTGGTTTTTAGCACAATTTTGGACTAGTTGGCCAAGGATATATGCTATGATTGAGCAAACATCTCAACTCCCAGAAAACTTCTATAGGAGCAAAAACTTTGAGGATGGTTTTAAGAAAAAGGTGTCTGCTTTTGATTCTGGGAAAGTGCTTACCAAACCTATGGAGTGTACAGTGAAAGGGGAGATGTATTTGAGGTGGTTGCTACACACATACAAAGATGTTAGGAAGGTATGTTAGCATTTTAATATGGAAACTCAGAATATGTTTTATTTTTCTTTTTATTGAATTTTGTAATTTAGACAATATACTCTTCTTATAGCAGAGGGTTGATAGAGAAGGAACATAAGAGAACTCAGAGATGATGTTGAATAACAATGGTATGCCTTTCACATGAAAAGAACTTTCTGTGATGGTCTAGTTATAAATTTTATTAAATAGAATTTACAGTTGATTTTTAAGAAGTGCTCAGTTTTTTTATTCTCAGCTCTAATTCAGAGGCAGGCATCAAATCAAACATCTAGCAGACTTTCAATTTCAAGATCAGGAGGCCTGAGAAGATTTCTTTTACTTCAATGACCTCTGTTAATTCAAGGTTGTGGTGGGTTGCCCCTGTCTGGATGCTGGTGCCCACCAGTCCAGACTACCACTGCCCTCCTCAGCTGGGCACGGGAGTGAAAATAGGACACAAAGCTTGTGGGTTGAGACTGGGAAGGGAGAGATCACTCACTCATTACTATTGTGGGCAGACTCATCTTGAGGAATTGCATTTAGTGATACCAGGACCTTGCCATGCAAACCCCCCACACAAGGAAAGACAGAAGCCTGCAGACACTTTAAATGAAACCTGATAAACTCTGTCACCAAAAAAATTTAGTTCACCTGTACATTTTATAATTGCAAATATTTTTATGACTGTTCAGCTAATTGTTAGAACACTTCTGATTAACCAATTCTGCAAGAGAAAATATTTAAATATATATAGTTCAGATAAATTACTATGATTTTTCTTTTTTGTCTGTGAGTGCATACTGCTGTTTAACATGTATAAAGTAACATCATTAGGAGTTCTCATTTCAGTATCCTAGTGATTAATAAAATAACTAAATAAAGTGGCAGAGCTTTCAAGTATATTTTTCTTCTCAATCGCTGCGAAAAAAAGAATAGAAGTGCGTAATTTCTTTGTTCTTCAGGCTACTTTAAATGAATTTATGGAAATTAATGTATTGCATATAATGTAGAAATGGAATCTTGTTAGTTAATAATTTCAACTGGTGACATATATCTTCTAGTGAATTATCTGTGGACAAAAGTTATACAATTACTGCAAACAAGGTTTCTACAAAAAGGATTAAATGGCCATAGTTGAAATTATTTTCTTATGAGCTAACAATTACAGTTAGAACTATTTTTCAACCCAAAATGGAGTACAATATGGCAATTTTAATGCAGCAATTTTCATAAAACTAATGAAAGTAGTGTCTGGGTTTTGATCACCAGACAAATTATACACAGCTTCGTTCAGGTCTGGAGGGATGATTTTATTCCTGTCACAAAATCTTTGATCAAAAGTATCACTTGCTTCTGATGATCATGTGCTGTTATTTATACTTATTTTAAAAAAGGGCATGGAGAGGGAACATGAGACAACAAGATCTCTTGGGAAATCATTCAAGCATCTTAAATGAAGAAACAATGAGCCTATGACATTTTGTCTGCATAAAGCCTAAAATATTCCTCATTACCTCATTATGGAAGCTAACTATCACTTTAGAGTCAAACCTATTTCATCTTCCTAAAATGCCTCTTGCTTTTATCATATGCTTTAAATAGCTTTCAGTTTTGCATTATTTCAGACTATGCTAATACAATATCTATAGTAAAACCTTCACCCTTAAAATTTTAGCTTGTTTCAGATGTTTTCCTAATATGAAGAACAGATTATGTTTATTTTTTACTTGCTCAGCTTGTTTCAAAGAGCCCAGTCTTCTGTGCTATTGTTCATTGTTTAAAGAGAGTTTACAATATCGCTAATATATTAATTATTCAGAATTATCCATTAATTTCCTCAGTAAAAGAGCTTTGGTCTGTAGATCAATGAAATTGCAAGTATTATAAGAATATAGAATTGGAAATAGAATTTTTCTACAAGGCAGCCAACTGCAACCTAATTAATATATCAAGAAAAAGTGTGTTATTTATGCAAATCACCTACTGAGATACCACCAATATTAAGCCATTCTTTATAGACTTTACCAGTGTAACAAAAAAAATTATTACATACATTTTCAGTCAAACATTCAACACAGGAATATTTGATCATGTGATCTGAAAAAGTTTGACAGTATTAAATTGTTACAAAGTCTTGGTCCTTGAGCTCCTAACTGCACTATCTTGATGTTTATAACCATAGAGCCACCAAGGCTGGAACAGACCTTCAGGTCACCAAAGCTGTCAACCTAGCACCATGTCCACTTCCAAACCATGTCAGATGTCACATCTACACCTTTTTTGAACACTTCCAGTAGTGGTAATTCCACCACTTCCCTGCAAAGCCTGTTCCAATACTTTACAGCCCTTCCAGTGAAGAACAATTTCTTGATACCCAATCTAAATTTCTGCTGGCACAAGTTGAGGCCACTTCCTTTTGTCCTGTCACTGGCTGCCTGCAAGCCAAGGACAGCACCCACCTGGCAATGCCCTGCTTTCGTGTAATAACAGAGAGCAATAATGTTAAACCTGAGCCTCCATTTATCCAGGATAAACATCCCCAGCTCCCTCAGCCTCTCCTCTTATGGCCTGTGTTCCTGATTATTTTCCAGACCTGCTGTCCTTCTCTAGACTTGCTCCAGTACGTCAATGTCTTTCTTTTAGTGTGGGGTCCGAAACTGGACACAGCTCCCAAGGTTCATCCTTAGGCGCCCAGCAGAGGGGGATGGTCACTGCCCTGGTCCTGCTGACCACACTATTTCTGACCCAAGCCAGGATGCCCTTGGCCACCTTAGCATATGCTAGCTGATGTTGAGCCACTCTCAGCCAGCACCCTCAGCCCTTTTCCACTGAGCAGCTTTGCAGCCACTCTGCCCCTCACTCAGCCTGTAATGCTGCCTGGGTTGTTGTGGCCCAAGACCAGGACACAGCAGTTTGCTGTGTTGCAAGACACACTGTTGTCCTTGGCCCAGCAAACCAGCCTGTCCTCTGCAGAGCCTTCCTGCCCTCCAGCAGACATTCCTGCCCAACTCAGTGTCATTTGAATATTGACTGAGAGAGAACTCCATCTTGTCATCCGTACAACTGAGATATTGAACAGGGCTGGCTCCAGTATGGAGCCCTCGGGAGCACCACTAGTGCCACCAGCTGGATGCAGCTCCATTCACCTCCACTCTCTGGGCCTGGCCATCTAAAAACTGGCTAGTTTTTAGCTCAGAAAACAGTGTACCCATCTGTCATGGGGTAGCTTTACCTTTAAGGCAGCTGAGGAAAGAGGGGAAGTTGAAGGTGCTGATGGCTGATGGGAGTTCTTCCTCCTGACCAATTATCAGTCATTTCCAAGAATTGACAGCAGATCTGACCATTAAAAAGTGAATTCAACTTGTAAACACCCCCTTAAGAAGTACAGACAG
>NC_031799.1:53155806-53214112 GCF_001522545.3 Parus major | reverse complement strand
AATTTACTCTAGTGTTCTTATTCTTGTAGTTTGTTAATAAACTGTCTTTATTCCTTTTAAGTTTTAAGCCTGTTTTGCTCTTGTTTTAATCCATATCTCACAAAAAAAAATAAATAAATTCTTTAGTTACTGGTTTAAAACCACGACACCATCCAAGCCATTGCCTACCAGTGTTCTTCAGAATTCTGTGGAATACTATCAAGGGATTTACTAATAGCTGGATGGACATATTCACAGCCTGTCTCGCATCCAACAATTACCTTGTTGTACAAGGACACCAGGTTGGTCAAGCAGGACCTGCCTGATCCCTTGGTTGTTCTGTATGTGCCACATGATCACACTCAGGTGATGGGCTCCATGACCTTCCCCAGCACTGCAGTCATGCTGGCAGCCTCCTTCTGGCCCTCCTTGCCACATTTGCCAGATTCCAGCCACTTTGGACCTCCACCATTGTGCAGGACTGGTGGTAAATGATTGAAAGTGCTCTTTCTCAAGCTCTTCTACTGCCTCCCCAGTACTCTTGGGTAGATCCCACCCAGCCACATGGACCCGTGTGGGTTTAAGTGGCACAGCTGGTTGCTGCCTATTCCCTCATCCAGTATGGGGGCTTCATTCTTCTCCCTGTCTCTGCCTGTCAGCAAAAGGGGCGGGGTACCTTGCTGACAACTCGTCTTACTTTTAAAGACTGGGGCAAAAAAGGAATTAAGAACCTCAAACTTTTTCTTATCATTTTTTCTCTATGTTTCTGCCATATCCAACAAAAGACAAAGATTCTCTTTGGCCCTCCCTCGAGTTGCTGCTGAATATTTGCAGGAATATTTGAAGTATTTGTAGGAATACTTTTTATTGTCTTTCACACACATGCTCAGATTAAGTTCTAAATGGATTTTGTACCTTTTAATTGTCTCTCAATTTCACAACAGCCTTCTAGTCTTCCTGAGCTGATTACCTATTTTTCTCCTTTTTCATCTGCCCCTTCTATATCCTTAATCTTAAATATAAGCAGCTAGATTTTTAACCTGAATAAAATATTATATACTCTTGAAATATTACCAAATTTTGTCATTCAATTTATATTGAAACTCCTAGAAATATTTGAGATAATATTTTTAATATCTAAATCTATTTCATTGTTTTTTTAAATATATCTTAGAAATATATACTTATATAGGTTTGGAATATGGAATATGGAATTAAAAGTTAATAATAAAGTATGTTATATTAAAAAATAGAGGAGGGAAGAATATTTTTAACTTGGGAATAAATTCAAGGCACTATTCCTAAATTTGGGTTAACTGAAAGGCAAATGTATTCTAATTTTTCTTAATAATTTCATTCCAAGATTATTTATATGCCCTCAGTGTTATTACTGAAGTACATTATACTCTAAAACAGACCTCTACTCTGCCTGCCTATGGGTCATGCCTCATTAAGCAGGTCTCTTTTGCTACCATGGGCCATTTTTCCAAATACACTATTAAAACATGTTGCACAAGAAAAGTTTCCAGTTGTAACTGATTAAAATATGAAGATAATTGCTTTTCAATGGGTGAAGTGAACCAAGTTATTAGAATGTACATGTTAATATAAAGATAATTTCTCCTCTTAATTAGTATCAAGACTAACATTTGTCTAAGAGAAATCTGACCTCACCCAGTTAGTATTTACCTTTAAAGGCAATAAACCATACTGTCCTTCTCTGAAGAAGTCAATACTTGGCTTATTGTCAACATGATGAATAGTTAAATATAAATTTGTATAAGAATACATTGACAAACACCTGAAGAGAGAATTATGAGAAATGCAATTTGATTCATAAGCCAACATTTCTACCTTGTAACAAGACCTGATTGAATGTTATTTTTTAAAACTTTTACCTATTTTTTGGTTACTGATTTATGCACAAACGATTTCTATATTTTTCTGTATCAGATATGTTTATTGTTTGCATGATTTTGCTCAAGATAATTTCAACCTATTGTGAACAGTGGGTGAGTGTTTAAAAATTCAATACAAAATATGATTTTCCCATACAAGTGCCTGAGCAGGAAAAACCCTTTTTTCTTCTGTGAGAGGTTTAAATCATGCTATCTACAGATATAAATGACTGTAACTCCAATGTTAGCAGGCTTTGTAGTTTTGCAGAGTAACCTGGTCAGAACCCACCTCTCATACACCCAAGTAACCATATGCCATCTGAGATTCTTTCCCCTCTTAGATTTTTGTCAATCCTTTCATAACACAAAAACAGGATAAATTTGTTTGAGGGTTTTTGTTGTTTTTTTTTTTTAATTTTATTTTGTCTAAACAGTGGATATATACCAACAAAAGAAGATTGCATGGTATTTACTTAACCTCAACATCTTTATCATCTTTTTCTTCCTTCACCACTATGA
The DNA here is from genome assembly GCF_001522545.3 of Parus major. Classification (NCBI taxonomy): domain Eukaryota; kingdom Metazoa; phylum Chordata; class Aves; order Passeriformes; family Paridae; genus Parus; species Parus major. The sequence goes on along the minus strand of NC_031799.1, from coordinate 53,211,716 downwards.
AAAAACTCAGTCATTCCTTTTGCAGAGTATGCATCTGTTGGTAGGCACTTGGTGAAGAAGATTACATTTTAAGTCTTTACATTTCATGAGTGCAATACTGCATGCTTAAAAACCATATCTTTGATATTTAATGGTGTCATTTAACACCTGAATGGGCCACAGCCAGGAATAAAATTTACTTCTGTTTGACTAACAGGTTTGATTTTGCCAGGAGTGTGACCAGATAAATAGAAGGTGATTAAAATTAATGAAGCTGTGAAAACCTTGAAAGCCTCAGCTAAACAGAGAATTTTTAAGCCTGGTGAGTTCTCAAGTCTTAAGAGGGCTGAATGAAATTCTTACCAATTTCTTCACACTAGTACATGCAAAGACAAAACAGCTGAGTTCCATTGCCATGCACTTTTCCTGTATTGAAGACAACAATCTTTTTCCCCCTCAGGTTTCACACTAAAATGAAACAATCAACTCCCTAGAATGAAATGCTGTCAGCTTTCAAGCTGGAGTTTCATCTTGGTAAGTCAACATGCCAGCCAAAAAGCAAGGAGCTTGTGAGCTCTTCCACCACAAGAGGCTTGGGTGAATGAGAGATGGAAGATGAGTCTTCCAGCAATTCACTAGTCTTTTACTTCTGTGATTTGATCATCACTGGCCTTCATGCATTTATACTGAGCAGGCCATTAATATTATATTGAATAACAGCTTAATAGAACCTTGAGCTCCACAAAGTCCTTTTGTCTATGTTACTGCTACTTTAGGATGATGAAACTTCACTTGTGAAGTTTGAGCTCTTACCTGTGTAGGATTCTACTGTCTTCTCTTTATTATGGCATGGGAATGTAGAAACTACCAGGAGGAAGTCCTGAAAAGGAGTAACTGAGTATCTTTTGTTCCCCAAAAAACTCAGTTAATCACAATGGCCAAAATTAACTTCATGAAGTATGCAAAGGAATTTTTCTCTTTCCTACCTGTTTGCTCTCATGAGCCAAGTTGCCAGCTTTGGTCCTGGAGATCTTCCAGAGATGAGTGCACTTTATTCTATCTATCTTGAGCTTCATATTCACTGGTAAATATTTTACTCTCATCTGCATATTCCGAAATTAAAATGTAAAAATTACCCCTCCCTGAAGTATTTAATTAATGAGGTGATAAAAAATGTTCCTTTTGAGTAAAGTCCAGCGACAATGATCAAGGAAAATTGGACCTTATTGCCCATTTTAATTTCCTGAATGACCCAATGACGGATTGATATATTTCATATTTTGTAGTAATTTCTAAGTATGCCATGCAAAAATTACGGTGATTTATTTGGTAAAGCACACAACAAACTATATACATCCTACCAAATCTACAAAACAATCTGTCAGAAGCAAGTAGTCCTTTGGAACGCAATGGATTGTGATTGCCGTGAAGATTTCTCTTCTGCTTTTTCGTAGTGACAGGACTTGGCTGTACTTAAAAGTGTAGCTCTTGTTTTCTGGGTGAAGCAAATTGATGCTAGAAAATCACCTAACATGTAGATGGGCATTTACACATAAATTGCATGGGAGTAAATGAAAATTTCACAGGCTGAAGTCTGATAACAAACTTGAGAGCCGTGTGACCTCATCCAGAGGAGTTTGGCATGCTGAGAGTCAGTTCCACTCTATGTATGTTGTACACAGCAGAGTTTAACCACATTTGTAAAAAGTGTTGGGTTCTTCCTCACTGGCTCTGACTAATCAAATTAATAAGATCCAGCATAACATCACTTTTTTTTTCTTAAAAAGAAAATCATGGGTTCAGACACTAGGATATGGGCTACATCAAAAAGGAAAAGAGTCAGTATTGAAAGAGCTCAGATAAAATTTAGACATGAACTTCAAGTCTTATTCGAGAAGAAAACAGGCTTGATATTCACCCGACCTTTATTGCTGCAGCATCCAGCAAAGTAAATCCCAGGTCTGAAAATCCATGTGCAGTAATTTTTAAATTATTGGATTTTTGTTCCAATTTGGGATGTTGTGACTCATGCCCTATTTGATCCAATTAATATGGAAATTAAGAATGAGGTTAAAACAAATCATCTCCCACCAACAAACACACTCAGATAAAAAGATCTGAAAATGTATTCTCCCACTGCTTTTATAAAAGCATGCTGTGACTCTTATACAGTGGTCTGAAATTAGTGATACATGCCTAAAGCCCTCAGTAAATAAAGCATTCCAGAAGAAGGTAGGGTGTCGTGGTATTTCTCATAGTCTTTAGTATTTGCTTTCAAATCAATTTTTTGCATGGAAATTGTAGGATCAGGTTTCTCAAACATTGGAACATCCAAGGTCACTAACACCAGGTTCAGGATTACATCTGAGATCCACACTGAAGTATTTCAACAGTAAATTTGCAAAAAAAAAATATGTTTTTTATTAAAGCTGAATACTAACTAAAAATCAGACATTAAAATTATACTACAGTTTGCAAATGTCTATGTCTTTTTATCTTTTGGGAGATTCCTTGTAATTTGTGTTAGATTTACTATAATTATTTAAGCATATGAATTTTAGAATAAATCATTAAGGTAATATTTGGTTAGAAATTATGAATTTGCCATTGATTATGAAATCATTCTTTCTTGAGATGAAACTTTAAAGAGGTTCATCTGAGAAGCTGAAAGAGCTTAGGGAACACAAAGCTCAGCTGACTGATTTTGCATACCTTCATTAGCACAAACTTTGTATTGCCTGCAGAAATCAACATTTTTACATTCAAATCTTCTCCAGCTTAGGGAGAAGCATTATGGTGCTAAATTTGTACATGGAAATATCTCTGGATAACGTTCTGAATTAATGTATCTGAAGGCATTGGAATTTGTTACACTGCATTGCATGGAAGTCTGTAACTCAAAATCAGACTCTGAAGAATAGAAATGGAGACAATAAATGTCTTTCTCAATCTTCCATTAAAAAAATTCAAGGATTTTGAACACATTTTGCACAAGCTGATTAGAAGAATGAATCTTAATAAAGGCTTTATAGAGAAGTTCTTAATTTGCAGCTTACTACTTGTAAGAATATTAGCCTTTTAGGATGAAATTGTTGTTATAGGAATTTTACTGAGTTTTTTGATAAAGAATATTTATAAAAATAGAAAGTGAGTATTCACAAACCACCCTGCTGTTTTTTGCATATCTTTAAAATATTAATATTTCATCTTTTCCTCAACTTCGAAAAAATTGTGTCCTTTTTTATAATAATGCCAATTATCCTGACGTGTTTTGTGTGAAAGCAATAAGGGTTCCAGGGTATCAGGAAAAAAACAAAAAAAAACAAAAAAACCCCCTCATCTAAAAATATTTTCACAGACACTTTCTTTACCAGGTAGGAGATTTTGTTCCAGGCAAACACTGCCTGTTTTTGACTGAGAGACTCATGCTTATACACAGATGTGTATAATTCCCCTCCTGCTTGAGACCTGATGATCTCGTAAGTGCATGACAGACAGAGGGTTGAAGCACGAAGTCTGTATCCAGGAAAACTCCCACTGCACACCCAGGGTTTAACAACTTCAGAGGAAGCTTTGTCAGCAGCTGTAAGACAGGAATTATCGTTGCCTCATGACAGTATAGGCATCAGCAAGTCACCCTCCATTCAGTTTTGACCCAATAATTCATTTTTATGAAACTCCAGACATTAAATGTTTGATTCTGTGACTCAATGTAGTTGTTCTCTCAGAATTTCCATGTGGAAATTTCTCTCCAGGTTTTTAAATGTCTGTTCTAAAATGGTTTCTTTAGACTGAGATTTGCTATTTCAAATAAGGATTTTCCTGGTCTAAAAAAGGGGAATGGAATTTGAAGTAGAAAAGGCTAAACTCTAACAGATATATTAAATTATATTTAATTGAACCTTAGTGATCAGGTGTTTTCAGAAGCATTTTTTTTCTAAAAAACCAAACCCAAAACACAGCTATAAAACCATTTACAGTGACTATGTTTTTTCAAGAATAAAGAGTTTATATGATGAAATTAACATGTCTGAAATACATCAGATATCACTAATGGATAGTGACTCAGCAGGCTAGGTAGAACTAGATTAAACTAGATCAAACTATTCTTGTTTAATGAGGCTCTTCTCATGTTTATCTTCACCACAAAGAAAAGCATATGCATGTTTGAGCATTAAAGTCATCCTCTCAGAAAGCCATGAGGTCATTTAAATAGAAGGACTTGAATATTTTTTTTTAATGTAATAATATTAAGGATTTAAAAAGTAAAAAAATTCAGAATCTTGAAATGTCATTTCTCCTAGTGAGCATTCATAAAGGATTATTTTAACAATACATGTGACAGTTAAAGAAAGGGTATTTCCTTCCGTTGAAAGATCATTCGTGAGACATCATTGGAGAAAGAGATTAAATTGATTGCATCGATTGAAATGCAACACAGGAATTTCACCCTAACTCCATCTTTTGAGAAACAATAATAAAATAAATCTTACCAGTTGCCAGTGAGTAAAGGCATTCATTCTTCAGTGATTGATCACTGAAAAAGGTCTTTCAGGGGATTTTTCTGCAAAGCACTCTCTTTGTGCGTCTTTTCTACAGTGGCCATTTATTTTTCTCTTGGCAAATTAAAATTTTCAATAAATTCATTATTCTCATTTGGACTCTATTTCAAGCCATTGTTTGTTTGGTTCCATTCTTGAAAAGATAGAAGTGTGCCCTGACATTTAAAAAAAACTTGTGGAGATTCATTCAAACAGAGTGTCAATATTCCATTGAGAAATTGCAGCCACAAAGAGCAAACCAGTGACAGAAGAGTGTGAACAGCAGGTCGCTCACGGATAAGGGTGAAACCGTAGCCATGTCCTCCAGAGCTGAGGCACAGCAGGGTGCTCTCTCTGACGTGGTCTCAGAGCATCCTGTTGTGCCTCACTGCTGCAGGGACATATGGTGTCTGAATTCCTCATCTTTATAATGTCATATCTCACTCTTAATACTGTCTTGTATAAGAAGAATAGAGAACAGAGCACTGCCAGGGAGCTCCTATAATCTGCCTACCTGGAGTGCTCATCCTTAGAACAGCAAAAGCTTGAACACATCGAAAGTCAGGAGTGTTAGAAGGCAGACGTAAAACCAGAGAATTTATAATGCAATTACTTAAACATTAATGGGTTAAAAGATGTGATGTGTGAAAGCTGTTATGTTTTAAGTGTCAGGGCAGATGCAGCACAAATTTATGCTTGCCACCCTGATGTGAAAACAATCAGAAAATGAACTGCAGAGCAGGATTGCTTTTTAGATTCAATTAAAACATGGGCATATGTGTCTGTATGCATTTTTCTCAATTACTTCTACTTTTCTCTTTGGGCAATTCTAGCTGCATTGCACTTGGGGAAAAAAGAAAAAAGAGATAGAGTATTAAATTCAGGTAAATGTCATTCTCTGCAGTAATTGTAGGAAGAACTGTTCCTGAATATCAACATGGAAGATAATTAATATGGTTTTTCCTATTTGCTATCATATTCTGCATTTACTGTGAGCATGCCAATAGCCTGGATTCACTCCCAGAATGTAGGTTTGGGGGGGAAAAAGTTGTTTCCTAATAGAATTAAAATCATAAACTGCAGAAATGAAGACTTAAAATTTCAAGCCCCGAATGGGCCAAGGGACAGAAAACACCAGCACAGGAGAAGGAATCATCTTGCATCTGATCTGGTAAAACTGTTGAAAATGTAAGAAAATTGCAGTCACATTCCCTGCAGCATTAATATGTTTTTTCAGGAATTGGCATATCATCTCCAACATGCCAATGTTACTTCTCACTGAAATACACTTTAAAATCCACAAATTGATATTAATGAAATAGGGAGAAACAAGACAATTCTTCATCAATCAGTCTTTTCCAAACTGGTGAAATCAAATTTCTGATTTCAAATCCAAATACACTGGTTAAGGTGTATCTCCTAGTACACTCCTAGTGTATCAGTGAGGTTCTTGTTTAAGTCACACCCAGGTGCAGAAACAAATGTCTTTTCAGCCCCAGAGCCAGAGTTCTTGTCACCTTCCCCACTGAAGCAACAGTGGCATGGCAGATGAGTGCTAACCAAGTTGAAAAGTGGGCTGGTACTGCTCTGTCAACTCTGGTTTGTCGTCTTCTCACCCCCTTAGCCTGCTCTGTACTTCATCAGCCAGAGAAAATATGTGGAGGAAACCAAGTAATTGATAAGTCATGATTAATAGTATAGAAATTGTTGGATTTCTTCAACCTGTGTGTCATGAAAATCACTTGCTGTATAAATAAATTGTCAAGAAGAAAGTTGAGGTTCTTCTTACCAGTACTTGTAACTCAAAAACCATTTCTTGATTTATGAAGGAAATTCTTCTGCTTACACAGATACAGTAACAAAAATAACCTTTCAGACATCCATCTGTAATGCCAAACTCTATGAAAGCTACAAGAGTTCCCAGCTGTTTGACAATGAAAGAAGCAGCACATTTTCCTAAAATCGTGTCTCACTACTTGAAGGTATTTGATTTAGAAAAGTTGACATCTGCCTTGTTACTACCCAACTTCTTCAGGATGACCTTCTCTTTCCTTTCAGATGTGTACCAAAGCACTGAGAATAGCATGAAGATAAATCATTGTCTCTCACATCAGACTTTCACCAATCAATGTTGACACCAAATTACCTGGTTTCAAGTGAGCCCCTGCGACCTGTATGCTGACATTTAAAATGCTAAAAATCACAAGCCAAGATATCAAAAAATGCTAAGTTTAAGAACTACTCATATGACCCTCTATTATCTAGAATTAACGCCGTGGGGATATGGTTTTACCTGATGTCTCTTATTACATCCTCTTCAGTCCAAAATATCATCCATATTTTACTTCCAAGCTGTGCACGTTAGGAGGAATAATCTCTCCTTTACTGATGTCCATAATAGCTCATGGATTTAAGACTCCAAATCAGTCTTTACAGAAAGCGGGAAATGTTTGGCTGATACAAATGAATTTATGCACCACTCAGGATGGTGGTTTTCAAACTGTGAAGCTGTGCACAGCCTCTTGATGGTTTAGTCTGAAATTTCTTAATTCCCCAGGCAGTAGGAAGCACAATTAAAATTCTATCCCAGATAATTTGGACTATATAGAGGTTTATCCTTTTTCTTTATTTTAATGAAGAGCTGTCATTAGTAGGATGTTGCAGTAGAAAAACAGGTTTTACTGGTCCCATTTCTGCCTGCTTAATTAGGAAAACCAGCAAGAAAATAACATTCTTTTAAAATAACATTCTTAAAATAAACCATGACTATACCTTTCAGTTAAGCTTAAGGTTTACTGGAATTTTGAGGCAATTAGTCATTTAATATTGTGATAGAATTTCAAATCAATAGTTGAAATGTCACTAGCAAATAAAGAAAGCCATTTGGAAGAGATACAGGAGTTGTCAGACAAATGTCAATCTATGATAGTGTAAACATTAAATATGCCCAAAAATGAATGCAGTGATTACTTCAGGTTTGACAGGTAGGAAGGACTGTTGAATATACTCATGGTAAACACCATTATATTAACATTTATTCAGATAACATTGCTGCTTGAACCGCACCTGGTGTCTGTACAATCCAACCTCACTCATATACCTTCCATGTGCCACTGAAGAAGAAGTACTGCACACATAACCATATATTCCAATCAGGAGAAATGCCCAAAAGAATTGACGTGGAAAGATAAGTAACCTCATAACCAGTGATAGAGAATTCAGGGTAGTTTATTGTACCCTCATCATATGATGGGATTAATTGGCATTTTTATGATGAGCATATCCTGTGCAGAGCACAGTGGTATTTTTTTTCTAGCTCACAATCTAACCTACAATTTCTTCAGCAAAAATGAAGTCAAACACTGGTTGTTTAGGTGATTGTTAAAGGTCAGAAGCAGGGGAAAAAAGGTCTTTTCCTGTCAAATGGCAACTATTAATAGCTGTTCTTCATCATACTTTTTACAGTTGTACATCTCTTCATCTGATCTCCAAAACACACTATGAACAGTATGAAAACTTTCCATTGGACATTAGTAATATTTTCCACAAGAAATCTGAATCTGAGAATGTCTGTTATTGTGCCAAAATATTGTTCACTCTCAGCTGATTTATAAGCTGAGAACAAGCCTTTTTCCTGGCCATTCTTTTTTTATTTTATAGATACCATTATCAACAGTGTTACTACACTATTCTAAACATTATGAACTTTGGGTTTCATGAAAAAGGTGCAGGTGAAACCTTAACAATAAATGTGTAACCAAAGATAGAGATCATTATTTTTCCACACATCCCACATATAACTTAATTGATATAGCTCAGGGGGTTTTTTATGACATGCCCGTATCCCAGCCTTCTGCTAAGAGAACTGTTTGGCAATTGACTGAATTTTCCCACATATTTTTCTTTGTATGTGACTTGGTCCTGGTAATACGATGTCTCCTAGTTACTGTATCATCATGGCATCTCACACAACTATCTTCTAACACAGGGAATATTGCAGTAAAATAAGTGTATGATAGAGTAGGGAAGGCATTTCCATGTTCTCCTGTGATATTAAGACAGAAACATAGTGTATCATTAAAGTTGTGGAGATCCGTGGAAGTGCTGTATTTCTGTGATGACCAGTCTGTAGCTCACCAAATACTGTAGTGCCAGCTTTGGTGAAAGGTCTGTTGAGATGATTTCAAGTTACTTTTTTGCTCACTGACTTTTCAGGATATGAGACTGTTCTACGACCCATGCAGCCCCACTGTGCAAATGGGCTGAAATCGTGTTGTCTCCTCTGGGGTTTTCTGTAGGAAATTCATACCACTTCCTCATGTAAGTAGAGGCTACGGGGTCAAGCTCATACACGGTAAGTTTTATTTGCAGCTGGCAAGCATAGCCCCAGATTGAATTACAAGAACCAGAATATAACCTCTGTTTGAATGATGAAAGAGTACTTTGAGATCTGATTTACTTAGGAAATACTGCACCTAACTACTTTCAGTAATTTAGATTGTTTGACGGATATCTCTACCCCCACACAAGTACAACTGCTTTTGCTTATCTGCTGATTTAAAAGAGAGGTCAAATGTTCAGTCTTTCCTTGGAAGGAAATGTGAATTGTTTATGCTTGAGAGGAGGAACTGGGGTTATCTACACATTCTCATTGCTCCATTTGATTCACTGAGGAGAAGTGTTTTTGACTGGGGCAGCAGAAGCACCCAGCTGAAGCACAGAAAAAAAATCAGTTCTCCGGAGGGCAAATTCATGTGAAAGCAACATAAAAGGATGAACTGTTTGTGTGAGAGGAATCAATATTCACATGCAAATGAAGTCCCTGAAGTTTATGAAGCAGTCCCATGCTTAAATGACTCACTCTGGAATAATCACATGAAGGTTCAGCTCTAGTTTATTCTGCCACAGGGAGTTTTGAAAGTGCTCTTTACCCCTGAATTTTTTATGACTAAGGGTCTGAGGGAAAAGGGGGGCTTTAGGATCACTTATACATGATAACATGGTTTGCCCCAAAACTGGGAGTCTTTTGCAGTAAAACTCAAGGTTATGTTAAATATTTTGCACCTGCATTTCAAAAAACCTCTTTCAAGTCCTGCTAACATGTATTAGTCTTAAGTCGGTAGAGGGATGTAGATCAATAGTCAAGGGCAATCACAAAGGCTTTTTCAAGGACTTTTGAAAAAGGTTTCTCTGGAGCTTTGGACTCATTTCACAATAGCTGTCTGCACTACAAGAAGAGGGCATTTTCTTTTGAAAAAAAAAAAAAAAGCTAAGTAGAAGGGATGCACCACATTGAAAAATATGTGTTATTTGTAGAGCTCTCTGTTTTGAGCTATATTTTTTGTTTTGGTTTAAGTCTATTAACAAAGAGGGTGGACTCTTGTACTTTCAAAGACAAATGAGACTAGATTATATGGTGCCTTTCATCTCTAGAGCAGTTAGCTGGAGGGCAGCACAAAGTGTTTAGTCTAAAAATGAGTTTAAATGGCTTTATCTAAAATATATACATTGCTGAGTGGACTTTTCTGCTTTTTCCATTAAAAAAATATTATCTTTTTATAAGGATCTTTATGAATCTGCCTAATCATAAAAGGAGCACATTTCTCTCGCTTTACAAGGAACTTTGTAACTTTTAACAGATAAGAAAGTAAGTGAGCACTTTGAAGCAGCTAGTTTAACCATTAAAAATTAAATTTTAAGGTCCCAATCCAGCATCTACTGAATGTAATGGAGTCTGGAAATTGACTTCAGACCAAAGATTCACAAGCTGAGAAACTTAAAAGGCTCGTTCCTTCCATATTAAGAGTTTATGTCTCTTTCACAGAGTTTAAAAGCTGGAGATGATGAAATGGGATTGTCTGACCTCCTGGAAGTCTCACTACTGGCTGTCCATTAACATACACCTTTTGCAGCAGGCTACTTTCTCAGACATTCATATTATCGGGGCAGAGAAGGTCGTTTCCTTCTGCACTCAGATTCCAAATGAGGTACAGATATTTACTGTAAGGTACAGATATGAAATTGTGAGTGAATGGCTCTGACTTTAGTCAGAACTCAGGCTTTGTTCTCATCCACTGCACAGGTGTGCTCAGGCTTCATGCTCAGAGCCAAACTAAATATGTTCAGTGCCTTACCTACAATGCTCTGATGCTGGTCAGGCAATCATTAAAGTATAAGTTATTTACTGTAAATAGGGGGTCTCCTTATCCTAAAACTTGCTTTATTCTAACCAGTCCCTCCATGAAAACTTTGAATAATAATTCTGTAATTCATGTCCTTCCAGTTGTTGCAGGATATACAGGGCAGCTGTATATTTTTGTGTACATTATAAAGCTTGTATCTCTCCTACTCTTTCATTTCTTACATGAAATAGATATATACCTCATTAATAGCCATTGGTGTCCTCAATATATTCATTATTTTAATAAGTTAGAGATAAATTCCAGATAATGTTGTAAAACTATGCAGGTATTTCCAAAAAAAACCGAAGGGACTTCCCATTTTGCCTCTGGAAAAAATTAAGCAGGCTTTTTCAATAATTCCCAGAAGCACCATTTACCATAACAAATAATATCTTGCTTTGTTTTCTTTAATTTCCACAGAGCCAGGTTTGGAGCCTTTTGGATTCCTCCTGGGGGAATCTGCTCCTACAGCAAATACAGAAAACTTTCAAGAAAAACTGGAGCCTGCAGTTCTTCACTGCGAGACAGATCAGTCTTGATAAGCTGAGGAATAAGAAGGATGATTATCCCTTCTTCTATTCACATGCAACATTAAATACTCTCAGTTTAAACATGCCTGAATGTTTTCTTACCAAGAAGTGAGTCATCTTCACTGTTTTCTACTAACCATTAACCAATGCATGATCTGGAAGATCACACTGCTAGTGGCTGTGGCTGAACAAGGCAGCTAACCCATTTTGGTCTCAAGGATGTGTTTGGGTCCGCTCCTGAAAAGCAGCTCATGGTCACTGGAATATGCAATATATATGTATAGTAATGGACAGGTCAATATCACTATAGAAAGGTGGCACAGCAGAGGGGCTCAGTTCCTCTGAAGAAACGGTTGCTGAGTAAATGGCATGAGCTGGTGTTCTCCAAGTGGGGACATCCTACTCTTAAACTCCAATATTTATTCAGCTTGGTTCAGCTTCAGAGTGTGGATTTTGCATTAGAACACTTGCTAAGCAGATCTTTTCAAAGTCTACCATATTACATTTGCAGATGGCATCAGCTGAGTGGTGCTGTTGTCACTCCTGAGGACAAGATGCCATCCAGAGGGACCTGGACAAGCTCAGGGAGTGAACCCATGGGAACCTCATGAGCCAAGTACTCAAGGTGAAGCACAAGGTGCTGCACCTGGGTTTGGAACAGCCCCCAGTGTCAGTCCAGGCTGGGAATGAAGGTTTTGAGAGCACCCCAAAAAGGACTTGGTGGTGGTGGTGGATGAGAGGCTGGACATGACCCAGCCATGAGCATTCACAGCCCAGAGAGCCAAAACTGTCCTGGGCTGCATCCAAAGCAGTGTGGGCAGCAGGGGAGGGAGGGGATTGTGCCCCTCTGCTCTGCTCTGGTGAGACCCACCAGAGAAAGAAAATAAATTTCTTGTGAAGGTGGTGAGGCACAGAACAGGTTGCTCAGAGAAGTTGTGGCTGCCCTGTCGCTGGAGTGTTCAAGGCCAGATGGGATGGGGATCTGAACTACCTGGTGAGAGGTGGTCCTGCCACTGTGGGGAGTTTGAGGTCCTTTTTAACCCAGCCCATTCTGAGATTCTATGACTCAGGAATAGCACTTCTGAGAATAGACTAGAAAAGAAACTTTGGTTTACTTGGGTAAAATGGCAAGTAAAAGAATATCAATATACTGTAGTTCTTGTTCCAAGACTTGAAGTAAAATTTTCATTAAATTGAAAGTCTCACTCCAGGACTATTTCTTCATTTTAAGTTAGACTATCACTGAATGAAAAACTTCATAAATCATACCAGGAGGAGACATTGGTTAAGTCTTAATTTTCTTTTTTCTCTTTTTTTTTTTTTTTTTAATTTATTTTCCCCTAGGGAATTATCTAAACTCTGCCATTTTTGCTTTTACCTCCATTGCAGCTCATTCCAGCTGAATTAACTTTATGCTCCCTTTCACAAAACTTATACAAGGCAGGAGGAGGATTTCTCTACCCTTTATCTAACCTGAAATAGAAGTGTGGGATAAGGGATTTTTTTCAAAAGGATGTGTGTTTTATCTTCAGCAACCTGAGATTAAAAGTACTACCTGGATACAAGGCCCAAGATTACTACCAGAAAAGTGAGAACCATGTCTCCTCTACTAGTCATTATTCTAAATAAATAAATTCTCCTTTATAGCTGAAAAATCATGGGAGTTCTGGATCTTCAACAGATGGAGGAGTTGCTTCAAACCTCTTGGAAGGTACCTGGAACTTGGAAAATTGGTGGAATGACAAGTTTTCCTATTAGCTAATATAACTGTATATTCCCTTTTAGCATGCAGGGAAACAAGTCTGAGGTTCCTGGCTAATTCTGTGGATTCTAGGGGTGGAGAATAGAGGTCGGGTCACTAAGTCTGTCCACTCTGAGTGTCAAAAGGCACACACACACACCTTTCCTCCTGTTCTCAGACCTTTATATTATATCATAATATATACAATATAATATTATATATATATATATATATATATATATATATATATATACACACCTATATTACCTAATAAAATATATATATTACCGTTATAAAACTGACCCTTAAGAAGCTGCCAGTTTTGAAATTGACACCTCTAAGTATCTCTTTCTTAAAGATGCAGCTGTTTTAGTGTGGACAATTCTCTTCATACAAGAAGTGTTTAGCAGTCTAAAGTTTGGCAAATGTCTTGTGCCAATGGACTCCATTTTTTATCTTTCTCCTAATTTTGGGTGCAATTTTTGTGCTTTTCATTCCTAAAATAATAAAGACAGATCTTTATAACGTAACACACACACACAAAAAAATGTTGAATAGGGACACAAGTCTTTCCAAACTGTTAAAAAGGGGTAGTTCTCTCATTTTTCTCCATGCTTTTGAGCCAAAGTCTTTATGATTGATAATACCTGTTCTCCTATTGAGTTGCTATTGCTCAACATATACACAATACACAGTAACTAACTGGGTTTCTCAGCACCCAGATCAGAGATTATACATTGCTTTTCATTAGAATTTCTACTAACAGCTTATTCCTAGCTTTCAGAGGGTTTTCTAATTATGAGCATGAAACAAAACTCCTCACATAGAACTTTGACACTCCAAGATCATATATAATTCAAAATTTATTGAGGAAAAGTTCTTGGCTTTTCAGTTACATGTATAAAGCCTTTTTTTTTTCTTTTTTTTTTCTTTTTTTTTTTTTTAATTTATTTCCTGCTCTCTAAAAAGATTACATTTTTTGTTTCTGTAAAGAAGTAGGTTGTTTTTCCTGTCTAACTTACCTTGGTTAACCAAAATGCTAGGTCTCTTGAGTTCTCTCAGATGCCAGGGTTACTTCAAAAAACATTGTATCTAGTACAGGAAATATTCAGAATGTGTTTAATAGGGCTGCTGGGACCTATATCAAAATTCTATTATGCCTATTACTTATATTACACAGCTTCTATAGATAATATTTGTAAAAACAAGATATCCTGATAACAGTGAGTGAAAATACTTACTACTTTAACCAAAATCAAAGGGTTTTTAAAATGCTTCACAGATAAACTGCATGGTCTGGGTACCTTTCTGGGTCCTTAAAAAACTGTACAGGATGGAAAGTGTGACAGGAAAAAATCACTATGGGTGGCAAATATGCATCTTGTTTAGTTCAAAAGGGATTACATTTAGTTTTAATTCTAGCTGTCTTGTGATAGCTATAAAGTCAATACTGGTACATCATCCAGACTGGAAAACTAGTGTGAGCCCATGTGTAGCTGAAGAACCATTAAAATATTCTTACTTAATGTGAATGACTCTTGTTCCCCTGTGAATTTCAGCTGGATCTTCTGAACTTGATGAATAGATCTACTAATAACTCAAAAAAAATAGAGTTATATTGCTAAGAGAGTTGAATAGGAATAACAGATACTTATGGGAAAATGAAATGTTTCTGTTCCAATTAAAAGCAGAAAACATTCCTGGAAGTAGCTGAATACAAGTAGACAACTCTGTAGGTTTTTTCTTTTCCTTTTCTTTTTCCTTTCAAAAATATTTAAGCTCAAAGCCACAAACATAAACACAATTTTCTCTCTTCTGCTACTCTATTAACTCAATTAGAAAACAGATTTTCTTTTGTTTTTTGGACCTTGTGAGTAAAAAATTACACACCAAACTATTTCATTCATCCACTTTTTTTTAAATTATTTTTATTGCAACTTGCTCCTAAAAGCTGCAACTAGCTCCGAAGAGGCAGCTATGACCTTCCACCAGCCACAGAACCCCCAGACTCTACTCCAGAAGTATTTATATAATGGGAAGATGTAGCATCCCACTTAACTCTTTTGTCATGTGGTACTGTCAAGCTAGGAAAAGCAGCTCATTCTTCTAATCTCATCTAATGAAATATTCTCAGTTTACTTGTGTTCACTTGTCCCAAATTTGTTTCTTTTCTTTAATCATAAGCTTTATCATCCAGTGAAGAAATTCATTAGGTCTGAAGATATCTCACAATGGAGAACAACACTTTTTAAGAGAATGAAGGATGAAAATTACTTGAAAACAAGCTACTGCTAGGGAATCAGCAGTTATGCATTACAGAACACTTGTCCTCTACATTTATTTTTCCCTCATGAATGACTGAAAAAGGGTAAAGAAATTAGCATTATATATATCAAAGATGGGTGAAAAAAGTACTTCTTTTTTTTTTTTTTTTTTTTTCATTTGCAAACAAGTAGAACCTTATTATCTGTATCAGTTATATAAACGTCTGGGAAGAAAGGGAAGAAAGTATAGTGCATGCTCAGTACTTATTTGAAATAACACCTTTTATTTTGTCTAGACTGAAATGGCCTCAACTTGTCCTCCTTACTTATTTAGGTTGTTTTCATTATTTTCTGATTCTTGACATAATATTCCAAAAACTTAACTAGACAGAGCTTTAGAAAAGAACACAGGATTTCCAAGAGTTAACTGGGTGAACTTGGTCACTCCCTTGGTCAAACAGATTCATTTGATTTGTCTGTTTCAGTGACCTTTTGACTTACAGTCATCTGCATTCTGTTCATGCTTTATTTCATTTTCTTTTACTAGAGAGCACTTTGGAATGTTTGTCATGAAAAGAGCTACATAAATATTAATGTATTGATAGTGTTATGGCTTTTTGAGCCTATTTTTCATTTCATGGGTTTTAAGAGCTACAAAATTTACTGACTGTACAGAAAATATAGTATAATGGACTTTCTGAAATGCCCTGAATGAGATAAAATACATGAATTATTAATCCCATGGATGTCAGTACTCTCTTGCCTATAGACAAAATTTTCTGTGCCAATCCAAGGTTTTTTTCTACTGGGCAATGTTTGTGACCAGTACACTTTATGCCTCTTGTTTGTATGTAAGCATATGTTCCTAATTACGTTCTAAAAATAGTTACATTAATTTTATATGCACAGTGTAGTCTTCAGGATGCACTTTGAACCTGCAAAAATTTCAGGGAACATGCAGAGAGATGTTCATGTGGGACTGTGTTTCCTACAGGTAGTGCTAGCATGCATCTGCCAGCCCAGAAATGCAGAATCAACTTCAGATTCTGTATGAGACAAGTAGATTGTGCTTTAGGGATGTCTTGATTCTTGATTGTCTTTATTTTCTACTCTGGTTTTTGGGTTTTTTTTCCGTCGCCTCCTGATTCCCTGTCCTCTTTATTTTTTTTTTATTTTTTTTCTGGTAGGTATTCTGCCATCTGGGCTAAACAGCTAAGTTATAAGCTGCAAGTCTCATTTATCACACCATGGGAGGGAAGCCATCAGAACCTGTAAATCTGCAGCACAGCACCTAATACAGACTAATGAAAACAAATGGAGCTCGAGGTAAAGGCTACTCACAAATCTTAACTCATCCAGCTGTTTTAAAAATCATGAATGTTGAAGACCCCAGAATTTTAGATAGCCTTTATAAGGCAGTGGCCGGATTCAATTGAACCAGATGGAGAATGCATCAGGTCTGGATTCTTGCCCTTGCTTCTGATTTGTATCTGTTGTCAAGTTAGTATGAACTGTGATAATTTTTCCTATTAGAAACAGAACTCTGAGCATTAACGTTCAATGTTTAAGAGAGGAAGGTGGTGAGTGCCCTTTTTATTTTCCACTCATTCAGCTGCAGTCAATCATACCCATGTTCTCATAGCTCACTGTCCCTTGTTTCTTCACCTCTGCTACTGTCCTCCTGCGTCATGAAACATTTTTCATTTTTACCTTAAAACCCTGGTACCCCTCCCCTGTATTTTTATGACTGACTAACGTATAAGAAACCTAGTGTCCTCATGAATGCTTTTGCAGATGCAGAAAAAAGACCAGTACTTGATATTCTTCCCACCTTCAACCGAAACCATAGGTAATTCTTACTGATACTTCTTTCTGAATACCAACCCTCAACTTGGAGAAACTTGTGTTGTCAAGTACAAAGAAGTCTTTATTTGAGGACGGTCTGCAGCTGTACACAATCCATCCATCCATCCATCTGAACCTGCATTATATCATCTATCACCACAGTCTGAATATATTGACCTTCAGAACACAGAGTGAGATTCATCTTCTAACTCGAGTGATTGCCAAAGTTATACAGGGATGTGTGTGATCGCAAGTATCTATTTATGTTTTAATGTCTAACAATTCCCTCAGAATTTGTTAGGTAAGTGCATTTTAAAAACCAATCAATAAATAAATATCTCAGGCTCACTTCAAGGGCAGAATGTTTACCTCCCTCTGAGTCATAGTTATGACAATATTGCATATAACCTCAGGCAAGCAGCAAAAAGTAGTACAGCAGTGTGGGAAACCTGAGAACAATAACTGTACAAATACTTTGCTGTTCCATTTTGTTTTAATTGTTAAAAATAGTACAAGAAAGACTCTAAAACTGAAAGAATCTTCAGGTAATTTGCATACTTAAACAATACTTCTAATTTAAGCTTGGGCAGAATTAAATAGCTGGGTATGAAAATTAACTTTATGTTGCTTTTTTCTGTTGTTATGCTGTTCTGCTTTTTCTCACACCCAAAGCTGGAAGGCAGTTACAATCTGGTTTTCAAAACTTCTTTTTGCTGTAACAGGATTTTATTCCTGCCAGCAGAAAAAAAATTAGGCAGCTATTTAAGTTGTTGAACTATTAATTACCTTTTTTTTTGTGTGTGTGTGTGAAGATAATTTATGGGGAAAAAAAATAAAGAAAAAACAACCCGGACCTCAGACTACTCAGCTTTAAGATACAGATGTTTTGACTACATGTAGAGCATGTGCAAGGGATTACAGCTGGTGATCATTAGTGTTTTCTAATACACTAAAAAATATTTAGTGTGTTATTCTTTTGTAGGAGGTTTTCCCACCAGATTAGTGGAGGATGAATGGAATGTACATTTTGTGAAGAGAAATAAACAGTAGATACCCAGCTACAGAAAATTGTAACCGGGGCTTTTTTTGCTTTTTGGGTTTGGTTTGGTTTGGTTTAGTTTGGTGGTTTTGTGGGTTTTCTGGGGTTTTTTTTGTTTGTTTGTTTGTTTGTTTTGTGGGGGCTTTTTGTTTGTTTGTAGGGTTTGGGATTTTTGCTTTCTTTTGTTTTGTTTTGGTGTTGTTTTTTGGTTTGTTTGGGTTTTTGTTTTTTTTTGTTTGGGTTGTTGTTTTGTTTGTTTGGTTTTATTTGTTTGGTTTGGTTTGGTTTTGGGATTTTTGTGTATGAAAGGTATAAGAATCATTACCTTTTGCCCTGACTCATTCATTCCAGAGCAGACAGGAAATATGAAGAGAAGAATTGATCCTTTGCCATAAAAATGTGTTTTTAGCGATCTCACACAAGCCACAAACCCTTAGTCCAGATTCTGAAGTGCATTATAGGTTAATTTGGTGCTTATCTTCTGAGTTAAAGGTAAAAGACGAGTCTCTTAAAATACCCTGGATCTGTGCAATGGTACTGAAACACATTCCCAGGAATCCCCATTTAAAGACAATATTTTGACTTTTTACTGTGAATTAATTTTCAGGGAGTGCATGTTGATTTGTTTGTTTTTTTCTTTTGTCAGCATTCAGAAAATTCATAATGTCTTCTGAAGCTGGTTAACACAGGACTTTGTTGAGAAAAGAGATGTCTCTTTTACTATATCTCTCATTCTACTGCTAAATTTTTATGAACTTCCTAATTGATATAACTCGAAACATTTTCATGGAAGTTAGTTGTCAAGTTATGGTGACATTTTTATTCTTTCCCCTTGAACATTCCCTAGGAATACAGTTCAAGCCATTACATCAGTATTTCAGTGACTTGTTTACACATGTATTAATTTCTTCTCATTTTCCCAGGACATTGAAAGCTCCATTATGCTCACTTCCTGATCTGGTAGGAGAGTCCATGCAGCTTGTTCTCTCAAAACCAAAATCCACTTGTTCTTTCTTACATTTTGGAAAAGGATAAAGAATAATTTCACATATTAGAAATTAAAATGTTTCATTGTCAGTTAAAGAAGTGTATACAGTGGTAATAAATATTCACCACCAAGGAGATTACACTTAAAAAAATTAATTAAGTGACTTTTAAGAGTGCTGATACTGTAAGCACTTTGTAAAACACTGGTTAGGCCTTGGATGCAAAAGTTTACAAAATTCAATAGAGTTAAATATGACTTAAATCTGTTCTGTGTGCAAGTGGAGATACACAAAATGAATGGAGATTGTCCTACAAATTGAGATAAAACAAGTATAGTGTGTTACAGACTAGTAAAAGACAGACCAAAAGGATATGAACATCGGCCCATCGGAAACACATGTGAATGAAAACATACTTAAGCCAAGTCGTGCAGCTGGAATGACATCTAATGGGTTTGAAATTATTATGAATATGTTTTGGCAGGGAACTTACAGGCTTTGAACCATCATAGCCACAAAGTCTAGAAAGTTTTGGAACAAGGGTTATTGCAGTGAAAAAGTGGGAAATTGATGAAGTTCATCAGGGGACCCTTGCTGGGGTATGTACCTGCATGGTACAGGAGGCAGATGGCTTCCACTCCCAGGGACATCTCCACAAGGGGCCTTGTGCTCCCTCATCACTCTTGGGCAGATCTAGCAGGGGAAGGAAGAAGGGCAAGGAGAAAGAGAAGGGGAAAGAAGGAGGAAGGAAGAAAGGGAAGGAGAAAGGGAAGGTGAAAGAAGACGGGAAAGGGGAAAGGAAAGGGTAAGGAAGAAGGGGAGGGGGAAGGGGAAGGGAGAAGAGAGAGGTGGTAGGGAAGGAAGGGGAGGAGAGGGTACATTGTGTGTATTAGAGGAACAGACCTCTGCTTGCAACTTGAAGATGTTTTCAGACAGATTTCAAAATATACTTCCAGGGTTTTTAACATTAGCATAATACTTAAGAGGAACTTATATTTCCTCTGCAATCTGTTTCATCTTAATTTCTAATTCAAGAGGGTCTGACCCCAAATTTCCTTATTTGACCAAAATTGTGATGCCCTTCTTACAACTATTTTTCTGAATTATGTTACAATGGTTAAACAGCTACATTTTTACTTATGGTAATAACAAAAGACAGGGGTTTAAACTTTAGTGTGATATGCTTGTGTTCAAAAGCTTGAAAATATAATACAAAAGAAAGGACGTCTTTCTCCTATTAGCTTCTCTTGTGATGCCAGACTATTTCTCTAAGCTCCTTTTGTTATTTTGTGTGAAAATATGATTTGGTGGAGCCCTGTTTCCTGTGAGGTTCAGATCCTTGCTTTCATGCTACATGATGCTGTTGACTCCTTGCACTGCTGCCCATTCTGGTTTTCTTTTCACAGCTGTCTTTGGATCTGTTACAGCAGCACTAGAGTCAGCAAAGCTGACTTCAGTCTCCTCTACATTTATTAACCATCTTGATGATAAGCCTTGTTGATGAGGAAAGACTAGCAAGACTGTGCAATGTTAAAATGTGTTTTAATTTTTTTAGTCTTTTCTTGATAGTTTAATATATTATTATTCTAAATAAAGTCATCACTTTCTGATCTTTGTCACAAATGCTGAACTGTACAACAATTTCAGCCTCACTTGGACTGCTAAAGGGCAGCATTTGGTTGTGGGACTTTGGGGCGGGGTGGGGGGGAGTAAGAGAGAATAACAGGGAAAAAGGCATTAAGTTGGGAAATATACAAAAAGTTGGGAGAAATATGATACTGAGCAGCTGAAAGGCAGAGGAGGCTGTCAAGATGATCAAAGGGATGGAGCACCTCTCCTATGAGGAAAGGCTGAGAGAACTTGGATTGTTCAGCCTGGAGAAGAGAAGGCTTTGGGGTGACCCAATTGCAGCCTTCTATTTCAGTTCTTTTTCAATAACTAAAAGGAGACACAAGAAAGATGGAGAGGGAAATTTGGCAAGACCATGCAGTGACAAGGGGGAATAGATTCAAACTGAAAGATGGCAGGGTAAGGTTTGATATTAGGAAAAAACTCTTTACTATGAGACATATGAAACACCGAAACAGGTTGCCCAGAGAACTTGTGAATGACCCATCCCTGGAACTGTTCAAGCTGTTCAGGCTGCTCCTTTCACCTTGCCTAGAGAAAGGACACCCCCTCCACAGTAGGGTGGCTGGCATTTGATCTTTAGCATTCCTTCCAACTCAGACCACTCTATGATTCCATGATTCTGTGAAACAAAATAGGACTACAAAGGGGTGATCAGGATAAAAAAGAAAAGGAATCAGGAGAGAAAATCCACAGACAGAGATGGGGAAACTGTACTGGAGATTAAAGGTAGCAAAAGCCCATCAGTTGTACACAGAGGTGTATTTGACATTTTATTCTGTGTCCTTGGTCACTTATTATGACAATTGCTTTGTAGAAAGAAACTGGAAAATACTGGGGTCTCCCATTATTTTCCTACATGAATTCTGCCAAACTCCTATTACTGGGCACCTATAGGGCAGAAAATGCAAAAGTGCCTTAACACTTTCAGCTTTTGTTTTCCCTTGAGTTGACCCAGAGAGGAATAATTGCTCTGAGATTGAAGCTTTGCCTGAAATGTAACATTTTTTTCTGGGAACTCTTTGCTTAGAATTCTTTCAGGCATCTGTGAACAGCCTGCTCTGTACACTGCAATATTTTGCTTTCTTTTAAATGTGATACTTTTTTGGTAATATTAAATCACTAGCTTTTTATTGCAGGCCAGGCTTGTTACTGCAAGGTCTGATTTGGAGTTCTCATCAGCCATTACTTAGGAGAGTGCCGACAGCTTGAGACTTTTCAATGCACTAGAAAATGCTCTTCAGAATTTCAAGATGACATACTACTTTTGGTGGCAACTGATTTTCCCTGTGTGTAAGAAAGGAACTGAGGGACTGAGGGTCTACCCAAAGAGAATAATATGCCAGCAGCAATTTGTCTGGATATTTGAGTCTACAGAGATGAGACTTAGATAATCATCAAGTTCCTTGTACAGAGAAGTACAGGATGCTATATTTTCAAATGTTTGTTTTTGCCTATCAGAATACTTCTTGTCCCTGAAGTGTAACAAGCAGAGCTCAACAGAGGTTTGTTTCACTGACACTGCCAACACTGAACCTGTTGTTGACCATAGAAACAGGTTTTCATCTCAGCCTCTATATATTATTGCATCACTAGTGAATGTTTAGACCTTTTTTTTTTTTTTTTTCAGGGAAATGTTCCTTTTATGTTTACTTTCCTTACAGTTCACATAATGTTCAACTGCTATTGTTTTTGGAATCTGAGTGTGGTGGAGAGTTATGGGGACTCTGATGGAGAGTCTCTGGAGACAGTGCATGATGAGGGTTCTGAGGTTTGGAGATATTTATTAAATACTCTAAGAAACCTCTTAGCATTACCTCTGCTTTGGTCTACTTGAAAATACTAGACTATGTGGAGATCCCAAATTTTTGGGTACAACCTTTTGTAAAGCACTTCCTGTGCATTACAAGGAAAAGACATGAAAGACAGGGCAAAAATGTAACCACATTGTCTACTCTTGGTTGAGTTAGACCACGTAAAGCACTCCTGATGAAGAAGAAAATATTTTAGGATGGTGGCCAAAGCAATTACATGGCACAATTTTGCCTTTCAATAAGTGTTCTCAGCTCTAACAAAAATGTCAGTAAAGTTTGGTTTTTTTTCAAAACATAATTTATCTTAGAGGAACAGATGTAGAGAGTTCAGTGTTGGAAGTTGTGACATAGTGGACCCTGCAGACCTCTGTAGCCTTTGGCTCTCCTAAAATCACTGTGTGACAGATGCTTTTTAAAGAAGCAAAGTGACTGTGTCACTCAGCAGTCTTGGTTCCAAGAGTAGTTGTAAGACTATCAGCCAGTGAAATAGCCCTCACCCAAGGTCTGCTCTTCTCATTCAACTGCTGGCTGCTATTTCAAATGATCCTTTCTACCGAATTCCTTCTGGAACTCTAAAGCAATATTGAAATATCAAATGTTTTTCTGTGCTGGTAAATGACTATGGAGCATGGTGTGGAATTTTTCCATATTGATATATGTTCAGCTTTTTAACCAATTCCTTTGAAAAAGCAGTACTTCTGAACATCATGTGAACATTTTTAGGTAAATGTTTCCCATTGGATATAACTGATCATATTTTAATAGCCTGACCAAATCTTTATGGTTCTTGACTTTGCCTTTAGAAATTCTCTTTAGAAAAAGCTCTCAAAGTAAGGCCTATTGAACTAGGTTGGTTATTTTATTTTTAGAAAAGTGATTGGGATAATAAACATTTTAATAACAAAGGTATTAAATAAATTAATTCTCTGCACTAAAATAATTCTGAGCAACATAGTTTCTAACTGCATCCTTTCCAAAACCATCTGAGTCATGGCTCCACATAATTTCCATTTCCCTCTAAATATGTATTCCTCTCAGAATAAATATCTGACAATATATACACATATGCAGAATTCCACACTAGCAGGGAAAGACTTGTGCTTCCTCTTGGGCTTAAGGTGACCTTAATTTGACCTCTTCCAATTAAATTATGCTTTCTAATACATAATAAGGTATCATACTAGTATAGGGCTGTATATTTAGCAGATGTAAACTGTAATGGCCATAGTGAATTGCCTTGTCCATCTATGCAAGCTGAGGATGCAAATCATTGCAGATATCTGGGTATCACAGGCTTAGGTAAGATGTATGATGAGAGACCATACCAGAGACCTTATTGTGATAATATAGGTAAAATGTATATACTTGCTGGAAATTAAGAAATTAATGTGAAGAATTGTATCCAGGGCACTACTAGGTCATATTACAAATAGAATTTCAAGGTTTTGAAACAGGGAAAATTTATGGAGTGGATAACAGTTGCTAACAACTGCAAACTTTTGTAATGTATCTTCTAATAAACCTGCATAACAGTGCAGTAGGGAAATAGATTTTTCTGGATGAATTTAATGAATTTCACAAATGTATGCATTCAGACATGCTGTAATACAGAGATATCCCAGTCTGTCTGAACACGATGCAAGAGGGAATGTGTTATTTTTTCAATTAAAATAATATGCTTTTACTGTTGTTCTGTTATTTAGCTCACTAGCATCTAATAAGCATATACAGTATTCCCAGTGCACCTTATCTTGTTATATTCTGTTTTTTCTCTTCTGCTTCAGTTTATTTAAACAAAATTTCTTAAGCTTGATTTTGTGTCTGTCCACCCATAACACAATTATACAGCAAACAAAGCACTGTGAAAGAATGTAATTTCTTGCAGGTATACGTGTCTGGGGATTTTTTAAGCCTCATCTTCATACAGGTTGTTTTTAAGTTTTCTACTAGAATAGCTCATGTTCCTGAGACGTGAATGAAAATGAAGGGATTGTGCAGTCATGGCATTTGGTCAAAATATTTTGTTGCGTGAACAATGATGATTTTATGCTCTTCAACACCATAGAATTATTTCAGACTCTATTTAGTTTTCCCCATGCTCCAGTCCTACAACCCTGACATACCCAGACTCCTCCTTGCAAATATGTAATGTTTATGTATGTTCATAACCCTACCTGTGAAGATTAAGGCAAAAAATTCTGGGGTGATAGGCACCCAAAAAATGAACTGGGAACCCAGTTTTAAAATCACAAACATATACATATGCTTATCTGTGTCAGTCCAGCTCACAGTAAACAAAATGAAGGTCTTTTCTCCTAGCTCCTGCAATTTCTTCCAGCGTTTCCTTCTCTAAAGTTAAAGTTAAGTATTCCTGTGGAAGAGTAAGGAAAAGAGAGAATAGAGCACACAGAGTGTAGATCTGAAATCAAGAGAGGAAATGATGTGAAACCAAGGAAAGTGGAAGAATGTTACGGTGTGAACATACAGGTGGCAATACAAAATACAAATCATAATACATACGTTTAAAGTTTTATATTTGTTTTCTTACTTGTTAGCTAGCTTTTATGTAATCTCAGTGAAACAGAAGACAATATAGAATGCAGTGGTATCCTGGCAGGTTTTTTGCAAGTTTTGAAGCAAATAAATGTGTTCTGTAGAGCCAAACACTAGAAATGAATACTAGAGTTAATAAGCAGTAGTTACCCAAGAAAAAGTTGATGGAAGGCCCATTGAAAGGAGGAGGGGGTTGTTCTTAGAGGTACACTAAATGATCTGAAATAAAAGCCTAGAAAATAATATTGCTCAAGATTCAAGACACTCAACTTGCAATTCCAGCCCTGGCAAGGGTCAGGACCTGCTTACCTTTTCACTGTTGAAAGAGTCCTCCTGGATTTTCTCACTTTGGGTAACTCAATACCTAATTATGTGCTTACATCTCTTCAGAAGTGGCCTAACTTTCCTAGTAGTAGGGTCCTATAAACCTGATGTCAACACACGGAAAACAAGATGTGGCCAGCAGTGTAACATTGACTGTTCAGTAAATTCAACCATTGGTTCAAAGCAAAGTTGTGAAACGACATTGGGAAGAAGCATCTGTAACTGCTAAGAGTTAGCTGACTCTTTGCTAACTCTAACTGAAGAATTGCATTTTTCATACCATTAGCATTGAAGGGATGTCTCCAAAGCTGTTTGCAAAGGCATGTGAAGTTTCTTAAAGTTCTGTACGGATTCCATTTGCTGATTGGATATTTCTTAGCTTTGGGCAATAGTATTAATAATTGTCCTTAAATAATTGTTTTTTCTCAAACCAGTTCTTTTTTAGATAAAACTCACGCAGGTTTGTGAGGTTTAGAATCTGGACAGAGTATTGAGTCAGAGTGCTGACCTGGAACTGTTCCCCCTGTCTCACTTCTCCTGAATGCTGGCCCAGGAAGGGTTTTAAGAGCAGGAACCATTTCAGACCTTCAGACTGTCTGAAACTGCTCACTTCATGATTATTGTATTCCATTGCAGAATGTGCTGCCTGCAGTGTCTGGAAGAGAAGTGAGAGTCATTACTCATTGCTAAAGAGTTTCACTATGATTTCTAGAATGAAATCATTATGGAGTTGCCTAAAAGCAGGTAACAAAGATTTTTGTTAAATAGGCAAGGAACTTTGAACAAAATGCTCTCCATTTATTATCTTCTTAGTGTTTTTTCAAAATGCAATAATGTAAATGAGGAGCAGCAATCCCACTGAGTATTTGTTCCAATTTTGATGCATACATTTACTGGATTGGAGGAGTATTTAAAGGAAATACCCCCATCTCTCCCCCACCCCCCACCCCAAACACACACAAAGCCATACAGATGAATTCAGGGAATGTGAAAGAGCATGAGAAATTCCCATTGGAACTATTCCCATTACACTGCATAAATAAAAGAGAAGTTTTGGGGTGTGCTTCCCCTCCTCTATTTTTCAGAGAATGCTTAGTGTGGGGTATGAAGCATTGCCGAGGCAGTCAGCAGCACCTCTTCTTTCCTGATTTCTGCCTTGCTTCCCCTTTATACCCACCAGTTTTCTCTCTCTTGCCTCACTCTTCCACAAAAGATTTCCAGCAGAGAGCAGCTGGTGCCTCATTTTGGCTGCTTGCCCCAGACGCTGGGGGCTTTCACCAGAAATCAATGGCTGCTTATTTTCCCCAGTACTGTGTTTTTTATGTGTGGACTGACATGGCCTCAGCCATACTGACCCATTCTGCTCAGCTATTTCCATTCAGACGTGCCTCTTTAAAAATAGCGGAAATTAGTTGAGGGCCAGTGTCAAACTGCTTGTCACATCTTGTTTTCAATCTGTTCAAATCAGGTTTATAGTGTCCTATTCAGAAGCCCAGGCTGCTTTTGAATGTACACAATGCATTTCAGGCGTTCCATCAGGCGATAAATGCAGAACTTCACATTGCTATTAAAAAATAATCATAATGATTAGTCTTTTGAATTTTCTGAAGTAACTTATTCGCTCGGAATTTGTTGTCTTAATTGCACTACGTCACTTGCTCATACGTATTCATCTCCATAAGATGTAAACTCACTCCTAGCTGATCTGTCAGTGTAGCAGTTGTACCATGTGAATAAGTTCACCCACTGCTTCAGCAGTAATGAATGAAAGAGTAAGTGAATGAATGAATAATCAGAGGACTGCCAGATTGGATGCACTAAACCTGAGCAACTTGTATTCTCTTCAGCTTCCAGGAACTTCTGTCAAATATGGTTTTGTTTTATGTCTCCACCTAATGAGCAACCACGCAAAAATCTCAAGGAGGCTGAGTATGTCTGCAAGTTACACTAGGCATTATGTGTTACTTCAAGAACAAGAAGAAACTTTTCCAAGGTGCCTTAAAACCTTAAAACTTTGCAGAAAGATGTGTTCTTAATGGCATTTCAGGGCTTCTCTTCTGTGATTTAGCAATATATTTATGCTTTAACACTAAGTTATCTAAGCATGAAAGAAAATCTTATCACAACTTTTAGAACAGACAATTGTTTTAGTTCAACTCATTTGAAAGTCTTCTCACTTGCTAAGGATTTTACCCTTGATGAGTGAAAATGCCTTAAGTGTTTGATGACATTCAGTTGCCAAATAATAAAGGTATTGAAATAACACATGCAAATGCATACTATGTGATTTTCCACTAATTTTTAACAATATGCAGAGGTTTAGAGCTCCAGATACAAGCACAATTCTCTACATGCTCTAAAGCAGCTGCTGTCATGTTCTTGTGAGAACTTTCAAAGGCTTACCCTGGGAATACTTATTTGAATCTCAATATGTGTTTATTCAAATGAACAGTCAGCCACAATTTTCCCTTTTCTTTGAAATGAGAAAAAAATCGAATGGGGGTGTCAAAGCCCCAGAGAACTTCACTGCAACTGTGCAAGGGAGATTAACAAAAGTCCCCCAAAAGTTCTGTAGTACGCAGCACACACAGCTGCTGAAAACTCCTTGTTGAATTCCGATATTCAGTAACTGTCAAGGTCTTAAGCCTGATTGCAAGGGATGAAGCTGTCTCTGTGTCAATGCCAATAAGGGGCTTCCTCTGCTAAGTGGGCTCCAGCAGTTAACACCAGGAATTGTGTATTCTTGGACAGAGATCTTGGAGATTTTTGTCTATGGGGACATTAGTAAGGATAGAGACTTCTTGTAAACAGAATTCTTATTCCCTGCACTTGGGCCTATTATCTTTGTTTTGGGTGTGTAGACACTGTGGGAGTCGTGCATTTTGGCATTCTCTTTTCCTTCTTTCTCTAAGGCCACTGCTTTTGTGAGTGTGAAAGCCACAGAGAAAAGATTAGTAGGGAAAGATGCCTTCTCCAGTCCTACAGACAGGTAGGATGATCATAAAGTATGTCTTGGACTATCTTGTGGGTTAACCCTAACCCAAAAAAACAGAAGTAAATGACACACATTTTAGAGGAGGTGGTAAATAATTTCTTGAGTATCTTCTGGTATCAGTTGTTAGCTTATTTCTCAAGTCTTATGAAACTGTGTTATGGTCAAACATTAATCAGTGGTCTGACTTAAGTTTTGCAGTTTTTCTCATTCTTCCCGCCTATGGCATTCTGAATTATAACCTGAACCCATCAAGTTCAGTCCATTATTTCAATGTTTAAACATTATTAGATGTAAAGTCAAGTAATATCACATCACATCTTTCTAATACAATATTTTTGTTCAGAGTTCCAGACCTCTCCATTTTGACCTCCATCTCAATTTTCATGGAGGTTTAAAAAGTGTTTTTTGTCTTTGCACCTTAAAAAATGCATTTTCTTTCTGAAAAGCCTTTGTTTTGTATCAAGAGAGATATGTCAATCACTGCAGTTCTGCAGAAAAGTATATGGGAAAGATTTTTAGAGTACAATTTCTTAACTGGCCTGTAGAAAGTGGAATTGTGCTCTCATTCCCAAAGGCTGATATTAGAGGTTGAATTTTAAATTTTACACATCAAAAGTAGTTTTTAAAAGTCCACTTGAAAAAAAGTGTGTTTCCATTTTTTAAGAGTTTATTGTTTCTTTGTAAAGCCATTGTTTCACTTTTGCCAACTGTTTCCAAAGCATGATGATGTCTAGATTTTTGTTCAAGGAAAACCCTGATAAGAATATGGCTTCATTTAATGAATTTTACAAAATCTCATATAAATATTATTTTTGTTATCAAAATGAAAAAAAAAACCTAGACCAACAAGGCAAGGTTTTATTTCCCTCCTAGGTGACCTTCAAGATAATGCAGAAAGAATTCTGATTGAGAGCAGAGGACAGGGATAAGAACAAAAGAATATTTGGGCAGGGTAGGAACAAGACCTGAGAGAAAAGACTTAGATGCCAACTATATTATATCATCTCTTCATTTTGGCAGAAAGTTTACATGGAAAAAATCTTGTAAAAAATAGATACAGCTGTCTAATACTGCAGAAAATTACTTTTTTTCCTTTTTTCTTCTAATTAAGGAAGTGAAATAGGATCACAAACTTATGGGAGAAACTATCAAAAACATTGTCTGGACTTATTTGTTGTTTTGCAATAGAAAATAAAATCTATTTTTTTGTCTAATACAAAATTATTTTCACAATTTTTAGTAATTCATGTGATTGAGAAGGTTTTGGATCTGCAATTATTATTTTTCAACACTGAATTGTTTTGCTGACTATTTAAAAATGCACTTTTTTGTGCTCTATACAAATCAGAAAATACAGAAAATTCCATTTTCAAACACAGGAAATGCAAGAACCTTCCGTCATTTTGGCTCTTCCAAACAGCCAAGTTATTCTAATTTCAATTTTGACTTCTCCTGCTGATGCCAAAACTGAATTTTCACTGCAGGAATTTGGGATGGATCGCCGAGGTTTGAAAGGCACATTAATTCATTAGGCATATTTACACACTTCTTGTGCGAAAAGTCCAACCAGAACTCGCTGTGTCTCAAGAGAAGCCAGCTAAATGCATTTACCAGCATTCAGAGTGTCACATGCAGGGAAAGGAACATTATGTCCCTTCTTAGAAGAAAATAACATCTCACACGTGGTGAAGGATAAACCCATTCCTAATGAATGGGGCTGCAGTATGAAATGTTGGTTCCTCCTTTTTATGATCTCTGTAATTGTCAGCCAGAGTGTACACAGCCAATAAAATGAGTGAAAAAATATTTCTCATATGCTTACAAGTAGAGACCTTAGGCATGGAGTATTTTAATAATAAATATAGAAATTTAAAATAATTTATAAGTTTTATATTAAAATATTTATTAAAATATTTAATAATATAATAATATTTATTTTTTTATAATGAATTTTATATATTACCTATATTTAATATAGATATTCAGGATGCTTACTAGGCATGTAAAGCAGTAAATAATCTGGACAACTGCGCAGGAGCTGAGAAAGAACCAGTGCAGAGACCACGCCTGTGAGTACAGACTGTAAATGAAACATAAGCAGGTGTACATGTTGCAGTTTGGAGCAATAACTTGTTCCTGGAAAATACTGCTGTCTAGTGGGGTTTTTTTATAGCATACCTGCTTGGTCTTTTTAAGATTGTTTTATTATAGTCAGAAGAATGAAACTATTTTACTATATTCAGAAACAGTTTAACAGTTCCAGAGGGTACTGCACACACACTTTTACCCCAAACAATACATCAAAAAGGCACTTCAAACACGAAAGCAAATTGAGTGATGAGAAGTGTATCAAACCAGAATAATTGGCCCTGAAGATCACAATTTAAAAGCGGATGGCAAATGCCCTTGGGTAAAAACAGCGCAGAGCTCTTTCTCTTCACGAAGAGCCATCAGCAGCGATGAGATTTCCAGAACACTGAACAAAAAATGTTTGCATGTTATTTCCTATCATTGTTTTCCGTAAGTAGGAGATAAAGAAACTACAGTGTTATGTTTATGATCTCCTAGTAATGAATGATGTCAAATTACCAGGGTATGCATAGGAGCATCAATTTATCCTCTTTCCAACAACCATTTCAATGTGATCTTGGAGTAAGTTACAGAGCAGTTAATAATATGCCTCAGGCCAAATACTACAGCTCTAGGCTGCATTTTAAGGCAACCAACTTCTTTCATCCATATGTATAAGAGCAACTACCTCTTCTACAGCACCTTGCTTCCCACAATTATGGGATTTTCAGTACATCAGGGCTGGAATTTTGAAGAAATTGTGCATATGCTGCATTCTTATGTATATACTTTGTGATTGGAAGTCCTTCCATCACAATTAAAATCTGTATTGACACTGTAATAGGATAGCATATGTGCTGCAGATCTACATGCTAGAAAGTCTGGTTATATTGCACAGAACGTATACATAATATGCTTTATGATTTCACTTTAGTACAACTTAATTTATAATGATGAAAACACTTTTCCTGCAACAAAAACCATGTTTTTTAACTCATAAGCATAAGAACTTGCCCTTATGCTCAGTTTCTGTAGATATCCTAAAGGCTAAAGATATGTTTTCTATTTCAACCAAATGCTCATAATCTTTAAAAATCATCTGCTTGTATTCAGACTAGTTGTCTCTTTTTTAGGGCAGATACTTTTAATCCATTGTGGAGGTTATTACAAGTCAAATACTCATTGACCACATGTGAAAAATTTTGGGAAAGATTGTAGGATTCAGCAAGAGTCTGATTGTTATTTGGAGTTTCCTCATAGAACATAAATAATCTTCCTCATTCCTATCATGCCACATGCACAGAGGATTGACAGAGCAGCAGCAAAGGGAGATTCAAAAACATCCAATATCCTGGTTTTTTAATATTTGTGAAGAGAGATCATATTTCAAGGGAGAGTGGATTTTGTAAAAAATATAGAACACAAAACCAAAAACCAACCAACCAATCAAAATAAGTCCCAAATTGAATGTACATACATTCTAAGGCTGGCCTTGAGAGGTTTAAATTTCAAAAATTTCAATCTCTTTTCTCAGTCGGGGGGGAATCTTCTAATGACATGTCATCCAAAACTTTTGATGGTCAATGCAATTACTACAGGACTCGTAGCAGCTGTTGAGTAATAAATTATGAAGATAGTGCCCAATTATTTATATACAGAACTCTGGATGTTCTTCTACGTGAATGGCAGTATGGTTGCTGAGGTTAGTGGGACCCCTTAAGCCAGAAGAGAAGCCCATATAACTAGCAAAGGTGATAAATAAGAGGAGTTCAGATGGTTTACATCAGCATTTCCACAAGGGGTGCGTGTGAGGAGATGTCTTTAAGACTCCTGGAACAGCTGCACTCTTGGCCTTGTATTAATGTTGAGCCAAGAAATCTTTCACCAGTAATCACCTGTGCTGTCAATCTTTTTAATGTTTTAGACTGTTACACTTTCTTCTGGAATAAAGGAAAAAATACAGGATCCTATAGCAATGTCTATTATAATAACTAATATAAGAATAGCTAATTATTACTAATAAGAGAAAGGATTAAAATTATTTGTGAGTGTCCTTTCTAGCCAGTGGTAATTTCTAGTTTAAAGAAAAAGCCTACAGTACCACAATCTTGAGCAGGTATCTGTTTTCCTACAACAATAATCTGAAAGATAAGTCCATTAATTGTAAATTAAGTCTGACTTTAGTACTGAATTTTGTTTCTCTTACTGTCCAATGATAAGGGCCGACTCTTGATTCAGTGTAACTTGAAACAATCACATATGTAATTGATGAGCAGTACTTTATGGGCTCTCAGCTTGCCAAGGACAAGATTTTAACACAATGCTGTGGTCAGTATTACATCTGGGTGCCTGCAATCTCATGTGCATAGTATACTGTGCTCCTACTCCAGAGATATTTACTAGTAAAATATTCTGGCTTTTTGTTTTGGGAGGTTTTTTTCCATTTCTTCCTGACAGCACAGTGACACTGTGTTTTTTCTGCTTGTGCTAACCTTTCAGTCTTCTCTTTTCAGTAATTACACATGCTTCTAGTACAACCACAGTCTATTTCATTGGTCCTATGAATACACTGTAATTTACCTTTCATTTGCCAAATAAATAAAATGCAACTCACACATATCACCAGTACAGAAAAAAGGAAAGGAGAAACTCTGCAGAAGTGTGTCTGCCTGTGAAATGCTTACCACACAAACCAACCTTAATATGTCATAGTTAGTAGTATGTTAGTGTACGAGGCACAGCCAGTGCCTTGGTGTGGGATTAAAGCTTGTTTGCAGTAATGACAGCACCATGCAAACTGAGTAAACTCTGTTGTTTCAGCTACAACCTTTACTTCACATACATATGTACTACATACACAGCAGTATGCTGTGTTTGGTACCCTGCTGACGAGAGCTCCATTAAGCTGCAAAAACAATTTCAGTGAGTTATATTGTTTGGACAACAGGATTTATTGACCCATCTTTTCAGGCACTGGTTACACTTTGAAAAAAAAAGCTGGTTGGTGCAGTTACTTTGCCATCTGTGGCATCAATAAGAAAATATGAGAGTGATGGTCATGATTCTTACTCACATCTTTTATCCTGGTATCTAATAACAGCTGACAAAGTTGCACCTGTATATGTTCCTTGAATTCTTGAAAGGTTACAGATTCTTAGGTAGCAAAAAAAAGAAAGACCACTATGCAAGGTGATTTTGATGTGCAAATTTTGTTTACATGAACTAAGTATTGCAGAAACCATAATAAGATCTGCATCTAAAAACTTTATCAGTAGCAATACCACCAGCAATTCTATTCTTAATGAGTCCAGTCATATCAAAGCTCTGCTAAAGATGAGAAATGAAATACCATCATGTATTTTTCCTCTAGTAGAATTCCTTTGGGTCCCATTCCTATACTATTTGTCAAAACAGCACTTTTCAGCAGCTCCTCTGAGGAAAACAGAATTCCATTTCAGTTCACAAAGTTAGTGTGATATGGTTGGACCAGACTGGGGCAGAGCGGGGAGTGGGGAGTGGGGAGTGGGGAGGAAGAAAAAAAAAACAATCAAAGCCCATCAGCCAAACAAAAGAGAAGAACGATGTCATTGATATTTTGCAGTCCATCAATATTTTCTTGGAATACAGATCAAAAAATTTCCTTAGTTAACTTTCATGGAGTGAAAATTGCACAAAGTTAGTATTTCTGTAATATATCAAAACACATTATTGTAAATACAGCTACTTCTTTGAATAGTGATTTGAACACTGGGAAAAAAATACATCTCTTCTGTCTCTTCTCTATTGACCTAGTTGTCTTAATCTAGTTTTTGTTGTTTTTTTTTTCTTAAAGGGTTCTCTTTTATTTTTGGTGAAGTAGGAGTTCTTGCATATGAACTGAGTATTGTGTTTATTTCTCAGCCTGTCTGTTAAAAGAAAGTTGTGGATTCACCAAGGGCAGCTCCTGCCTGACCAGCCTAGTGGCCTTCTATGATGGGATGGTTCCATCAGAAGGTAAGGGAGGGATTACAGATGTCCTTCGTCTGGGCTGCTGTGAACCCTTGGACATGGTCCCGCACAACATCCTTCTCTCCAATTTGGAGAGAGATGGGTTTGACATGTGGACTGTTAAATGGGTAAAGAACTTATTGGGTGGTCACATCCAGAGGGTGGTGGTCCATGGCTCAGAGTGCTGATGGACATCAGTGAGAAGTGGTGCCACCAGGGGTCCATAATGTCCATCAGTGGACAAAGCAGTATCAATTGCACCCTCAGCAGGTTTGCAGATAACAAAAAAAGCTGCATGGTGAGGTTGACACTCCTGAAGGACAGGATGTCTTCCAAAAGGACCTGGAAAAGCTCAAGGAAGTGAGCCCATGGGAACCTCATGAGATTCTTCACAAGGCCAAGTGCAAGGTACTCAGACAACCCCCAGTATCAGTCCAGGCTGGGAATGAAGGTTTTGAGAGCACCCCAAGAAGGGCGTGGTGGTGGTGGTGGATGAGAGGCTGGACATGACCCAGCCATGAGCACTCACAGCCCAGAGAGCCAAACTGTCCTGGGCTGCATCCAAAGCAGTGTGGGCAGCAGGGGAGGGAGGGGATTGTGCCCCTCTGCTCTGCTCTGCCCTGATCTGCGCTGATACATCCAGCTCTGGGGCCCCAATACTGGCACAACATGGACCTGTTGGAATTAATCCAGAGGAGGGACAAAAAAATTATCAGAGCTGTGAAACTCCTTTGCTATGAGGAAAGACTGAGAACACTGGGATTGTTTGGGCTGGGGAAGACAAAGCTCCAGGATGACCTAAGAGCAGGCTTCCAGTATCTGTAGGGAGTCTACAGGTAAGCTGAAGAGGGATTCTTTTGTAATATCATATCGTTACAGAACAAGGGCAAAATGTATTTAAACTGAAAGAGATAAGTTTTAGATTGATTATTAGGAGGAAATTCTTTATGTGAGGATGGTGAAGCACTGGTTTTAAAACACTGGTACTGCCTCTGCTCACAGAAGTGTTGGGTATCCCTGAAAGTATTCTAGGCCAGGTTGGACAGGATTTTGATTAACCTAGTCTCGTGAAAGACGTCTTTGTTCACAGCAGCAGGGTTGGAACTAGATGATCTATAGGATTCCTTCCAACCCAAAATGTTCTGTGATAGTATGATATTCATGGGATTATCAGCTCTGCCTTGGGCTTTTACCTCAGGATTTCTCCTCTAATTTACAAGTACTATGAATGTTATACAGGAATTTTTGCAATAGCAAACTGCAAGTGAGAAGGAAAGGTATCAATTGTACAAAACCCTGGTTTTAGCACTTTGAACTATGAAGTAAAAGTTGAAAGGAGGGTATTTTTCCCTATGTTTTTTCCCCTAAGCAGTTTATCTTTCCAACATTAAACCATTATATTAGCTACAATTCTAAGGAAATAAATTTTTAAAACTCCTTTAATGAGTTCTCATATGGATGGAATCATCTTCCTTCACTTTAGACATCCACATTTGAACTATTTGTTTAGATTCCCCTAAGGGAAATGGAAAGAAATAAACCTTTCTAAAGTATTATTTATCTTATCTATTTCAGGAATCTATTTTAAGATGAGATAAATTATATTCCAGAGATACCAATTTTTCTCCATTGACTTTAAATAGTAAATAGATTATTAACCTAGAGATCTAGACTTCTAATACAGAAAAAGTCAATCTAACC
Organism: Parus major; assembly: GCF_001522545.3. Lineage (NCBI taxonomy): Eukaryota > Metazoa > Chordata > Aves > Passeriformes > Paridae > Parus > Parus major. The sequence goes on along the minus strand of NC_031799.1, from coordinate 53,175,536 downwards.
TGAATTTAGTGGAGATGAATCCCACCCACTATTTTAGGTCTGTAAACATTCTTGGCAGCTCAGTTTAAGAAAAATACAACTTTTAGGTGCAATGCATCTCTTTTAAGACAAACATAACACCACTGATACCTTTTTGTTCTCACTTTATCCATGTAGCTGTCAACCACAGGTTACAAGTTGGTGCTTATGGGTAATGTTTGTAATTCAGCTATATCACAGAATTTGTGCCAAAACTGAAATATAGGGTTATATTGGATATTTGAACATGAAACACTGTGAGACTGAGGTTCACAAATATCAACACACATGACAATGTGAATATAGTCCTCTCTTGTGGCTTCTGACTTTTTATTACATCCTAGATGAATGATAATACTTAAGGTGGAGAAAACGTGATGGAGATAAAATCTCTTTCAGGAACAAAGTAAATCATGGAGCAAATATGTTAGGATCAGATGTTTAGATTCAAATCCTAGCATGAAAATTCTAGAAGATAGAGGGTTGGAGATCTGCCCTTGATCATGCCACTTACTGACAGAAACAAATTGGAACTGTGTCAGACATAGTATGTGCCAAGTTGATTGTGAGGGATTGAGAAGGACACACAGAAAGACACATCTCACTGCAGTATTTGCCTTGCATGTCATCTTTTGGAATGGCCAAACGTCTGCTCATAGGGAAAACACTGCATGATTGGAAAAAGTGACATCCTAACAGGCTACATCTGGAAAACAACTTAGGATCATTGCAATAAAATACCAAATTGAGACAGAGTACATTCAGTCACTGAGAAAAAAATCCCTCCACGAAAAATGATTTAAGATAGTAATTCTTGAAAATTTAAAATGTTTGCCTTGATATACAATGGGATATTGCTCACTTCAGTCTTTTCATATTCTGTAGATTATTTCAGTAAAACAAAAGACAATAACTTTGTGGTCTGTGAGCTAAAAATTAAAACCAGATACACATGTTCAGGCCATCTGCTGAACACTGTTTTTCAAAAGAGAGGGTAAGCATAAGGATTCTAGGGGTAAAAATGCCACTGTAGTAAGTAAATGGATGTAGTCTCCAGTTCATGATGAGGCTGATAGGAACCACTGATGCTTTTTATTTTTTTCCCCTGAGCACAGAAAGGTGCATTATGATCAAAGCTCACTTGATGTAGAATAAGTAGTAGATTTGTTGTCAAGGTCATTTCACAGGTACCAGAATAACACTGCAGAAGCCGAGCAGGGCAGGGCATCCATGCTATCTGAGTGCCTTGAAAGATGCTGCTCGACTGGCAAGTGCTCAAGGTCTGCAGGGAGAATGGGTGAGTGTGCAAGTACCCCTCCAGTGTAATTCCACTCCTGTGTTTCCTGAGATAGCCATGCAGCACCACTGCAATGGGAAGACAGGAGTATGGCTACACTCCATGCTGTTACTTAAAGTGGTTTCCTTCCCTGGAGGTTTTAATCTCTCCTTCACGATTTCTAGTTTACAATGGTGCTAGCTATCATAACTTAAGTCTATTCTGGCAGTACTCCAGAGAACAAACACAGAAACGCATGAAAGAAAATGTGTTTCGTGTGCCAGCGGAATTTTGCTTCCACTGAACAAGTGCAGTGGCTGGAAGTCCTTTCTGAGTTGGAAGTTTGCCACAGAAAAGATTTCTATAAACCCCTGTTACGAATAAATACAGAGATTTTGTTCCATGGCATTCAGCACCTTAAATGAAATACAAAACAACAGTTACCTGCACTGTAAAGCACCAGTAACTGAGGCTCACAAAACACAAATCAGTGTTCTGAAGGACAGACTCACCTTCTTCCTACATAATTTTGTCTATTACAATTATTTGCTATGACTAAATCTATGTAATTAGCATAACCCTTAGACACCATTCTTATAAATGTTAGTAAACAGAATTTTTATCATTTGCTTTTAAATAAAAGAGACATTCTGTGTGAACTTGTTTCAAAGACATTTTAACAGCATAAAACTGCATTAGAAAAATGGCTCCTTAGAAGCCTCATACTTCTAATTGTCATGTATGTGAATGTGCAATTATTGTACAAAGAAATGTTAGTGAGGTGTTATATATTCGTAACACTGACAGCAAGTGAAATGCACCTTTTTCATTCAGTTCACAGTTATCATCCACCCAGTTATACACAGAATGATACAGATCCACAGCTTTTGGGGGCATTCTGTGGATTTTATTTTTGGATTGCACACATTTCCTTCAAAATCATTTTGATACATAGCAAACATATAGACAGACATACAAAGACTCAGCTACAAAAAATTTGGGAATCATAAAAATAACCTGAAGGCCTCCTATCTTATCAAGGAAGTCATGTGCATGTGTCATGACAGCATTTTTTGGACTTATTCTGTGTGCTAGGGCCATAGATCCTTGAAGTGTTAGGGCAGGGGCACAAACAAAAATGCAGGTTTGTGTAGGGACAGTCACTCTGTTGTCCTGATTACGTGTCCTGGCCTTCAATTGATCTGTAGCTGCAGTATGGGATTTGTCTCTCACTGTCTTGTCAGGCTACATCATTCCAGAGGAATAATAGCAGTTGGTTACTGTGAATGTTCCTCATGTAGGTGTTTTTCTAGGGTCAGGTTATTCAGAGCTGAAAAACACATATTACCTAGAGTATTGCCTCTGCACCAAAAGAAACACTCTCAGCAGGTCAACGCAGATGATTTTGTCCCTCTGCCTTGGTGACACCTCACTTCATGCAATGCTGCATCCAGCTCTGGGTTCCTCAGCACAAGACGGACATGGATTTGTTGGAGCTTAAAGGACTAAGATGAATGTGCCGTGTCTGTTTGTGGATAGGACCAGGAATTTGTATTTAAGGAAGCAACAGGAGAAACTCTCGGTTTCAGGAAATGTTGCTAATTGACACAGACTTCTGCTCAGACAAAGTTCAGGAACATAGCAGTTTGGAGAAGCTGTGGATACAACATCCCTGAAAGCCTTCCAGGCCAGGTTGGGTGGGGTTTTAAGTGGTCTAGTGGAAGGATGTCCTCGGCCATGCATAATAGGGCTGGAATGAGACAAACATTGAGAACCCCTTCCAACCCAGTTCCTTCTATAATTTGTTGCTTAAGACTGCTTAAGATAACTTCAGATAAGCATCTGAAGATTGGAACTCACAGATAATATTTCACGTGTTTATTTTTTACTCTTAGAATCAGAATCATTGTTTAGAAAGGAAAATTAAGGGTTTGATGTCAATATGTATCTTCAGAACATGAAGGAAATAATCAGTTTCTGAATGTATTAAGAATATAAGTAAAATGTCTGAAAGTCATGAAACAAAAAGGAGAAACATCTGTTTTCTGGTCCACTTATAAAAATGCATCCATTTTATTGTTTTAAATGATAGATTATCTTAATATACCTTAGGCTTTAATTCAGATGTCTCCTCAAAGAAAAGGCAGGCTGAATTTGGATGGAGTTTCCAGTAGATCATGCTTGAAAATCATGACCTAATTGTGTATTCTGTTCCCTCTGTCCATTAATCTATGTCCACAACGTGGAGCAATACCAACACAGAAGACAGACTCAGCTGAAAATAGTTAGGTTGCTATTTTTGGAAATATGAGGCTTGGTTTCCTTTTCCTGCTGTATGTGTAGCTGAATGAAGCTGACCTAAGAAATTTACCAAGTCTAGATCTAAGTAGTCTTAAGCTTGGGAATTGGGCATGATCTAAGACTACTGCTATACAAAACTTTATAAATAAGATTGATGCCAAATCTGAGACTGATAGGGTACTGGAGGTGCTGTTGTCATCCAATGGTTTTTCATATGCATGCAGTAGCTGTGTTAGTCTGGAACTTTTGCTTCAAGTCCAAGAAGCAGAAAAGACAACTCCCTTCATGTTCCACATCTAGCCTCAGGCAGGTCTGCAGGCTCACTCTCTTAGCAAGGGAAGTTACCTGTGGAATGGAAATCAAAGTTTTGAGTGCCGTGATTCTGTCATTTCTAGGCTTGAATAACTTCCTTTTTTTCTCTAGATCTTGTTTAGATAACATGTAAGTGTAGAAGATGTACAACTATGGACTGTAGTCAGTTTTAGAGGATGACTAGAAATCATCAGTCATAGACATCTACCTGCAAATGACACAACTCTCTTGGGAAATGTCTGTCTCCCTCCTCTACTCACAGGAGGGGCTTGCAAGCCTAACTGATCTTTAGAGATCTAACCTGTATGAAATGAACCCCACACTCATTATTATTTAAAGATAGGACTGACAGGCCTAAAATGGCCATTGAGTGTCAATTGAATGACTTAATTAAAAACATGAAAGAAATAATGGAATCAGTTATTGGAACTAATCTAGAGATAATCTGACTGTCATTCTACTGAAGCATAACAAAATATGGTTTTTATAAGACCTCAGACATTTACCTTGAGATGCCATCCTTAAGTCATTCCCCTTAGTGTCATTATTATTATTCTACGAAGTTCTTAATTGAATTATTATGTCAGTGATATATATGTATTAAAATTAACATATTTTGAACATTTAGAAAAATCTAAACTGATTTTTTAATATTTTTTATATAATGCACTTGCACTTTCCTCTTGTAATTTCTAGCCAATAGTAATGACATTTTACTGACACCTTTAAAGACGCTTGGTAATCTCCTCTGAAGGCAGAGTAAGAAAGAACTAACTTGTCACAGCTAAGAGACCAATCAAAGGTTTGTACACAGGAACATAAAACAATTCTGATGTATTGATTTTTAATTTTTATTATTTCTACTGTTTGCACATGTCTTTGATTTGATTTATCCTGAAAATGAATCCTGAAGACTGTTGGAGAGAGAGCTTACAGAATAAACAATGATTTAGCACTGTAATATTACTGACCAACAGGATGTCGAGTTTGAAGATTAAGAACTGACAAATTGGTTAAGACCTATTGTAGACAACAGACTCCACTTGGCAGAATCTGGCTAAACTCAGATTTGCATTCAAGCCTTGAGCTGTCTGCTTTATTGCCCTTGTTTCCAGAAATATTTTCCTGCATTTCTTACGGCTTTTAAGAATGTGAAAAAAATTTTGGCCCTGCTATGTACCTGCTTTTAAAAATGGTACTTCTGCTGTTTCTAGACTTCCTACAGCATTTCAACAATGGCATACATCATGCACTAAAATGGTGTTTTCTCTTTTATTTTTTTTCTCTACCAGTTTATGTGAAATCTGAAATTAATTAACTGAAAAATGTGCCATGGTATCACAAATTTTTATTGGATTCCTCTTGCACATTTAAGTGTTGTAATAATTCAGTTTCAGAGTGTTTGGGCATCGCAAACTTATTTGCAATATAAAGGGCAATTTGATTTTTACTGGTACAGTAGCTTGTGCCTGAAGACCACCCCTGGAGAGGCCCCAAGTGGCTTTACACTCCAGTGGGCTCACTGTAAAAGTAACAAAATAGGATGAAGGATGGTGTTCGGGGGAGAAGGGGGGAGGGAGGAAGTGATACTCAATGCTAGCAGTAAGTTTGACAGTAGCGAACAATTGAAACAGCCTTTTACTAAATCAAAATGCAGCCCGACTTTTCCTGAATTCTAAAGTATAGACAGAAGAAAGAAAGCAGGGAAGATAAAAAAAGAGAAAAAAGTGTTTTGACTGAAACATAATTACCTTCTATTTCTGTAGATCACATGACCAAGGTTTCTCTGGTGTGCTCTTTCCTGGAGATTTTAAACCTTAGTGCGTGGTTAGGTTTATTTAAAATAAAATTTTTAAAAAATTATTTACAGAAATCACCAAACACACAAAAGAATGTTATCCATGTGCCAACCCAGTTGTACCACAGTAGTTTCAGAGATATTAATCCCTCCTCCTCCACCACCAGAGATCTCATACGGTCTCCATCTTCCTTTCTCTGCTTTTAATCATCCTTCAAAGGCTGAAGGAACAGTCTGGTACACGGCTTTTACAGTCCCCAATATAATAATTTCTATGCATTCATCTGTTCTGTGCCATTTCTACCTTCACGTATATGCCTATTTTTTCCCTTAGAATTCAGTACCCCAAATGTTTTTTAGTTTGTACTTTAAGTATGTTTCTGAATCCAGCTCCTTTAGATAAGACAGTTCTAAATATCCTTGCTTTTTCTACTGTTCATGACACTAAAATAATAACATATGAACTCCAAATGACACAGTCATGGTGAGGCAGTTTGTCAGCTGCACTAGTTTCCATTCAAATCAGTTTGGCAACCTTTAGATTTTTTACCCTTGATTTATTAATCTTGCCACTTTCTTGGCTATAGTTTTGGAGCAAAATCACAACTTTTCTATTCCATCAGGATATTATTACTCCTCCAATTCACTCATTAAATTCTCTGAATTTGTGTTCTTTCCCTGTCTCAGGTTCTTATTACACCTGAAGTAGCTTTCTCAGGAAACCAGTGGTCAAATGTGATATTTCAGATTCATACTGCATGCTCCCCATAGGTATTGTCATGAGATTATGATCCCTATTGCAGGGTTTGATTTGTCACTTTTTGGTTATCAGTGAATTAAGGGGTTTTTTTGGTTTTTTGTTTTTGGTTTTTGGTTTTTGTTTTTTTTTTTTTTAATTTGGTTTTTTTTGCACTGGCTTCATGACCTTTGAGGGACAAATTCTAACTTTTAGGTGGAATTTGAATAATTGTGGTTGTGCCAGGCTGGTTTCTTTCTTTTTCTTCTGAAATGCAGTCATAATCTGCTACTGAACTACATTAATAATAAGCTTGTGGGTTCACTGTGGACAGGTATAAGATTAAAATATCTATGCAGAGCAAGGACTGTGGAGTAAAATGAGAATGGTTTTCCCACATGTGCTGGAAAGGGAAGATGACTTGCCAGTTGAAAGGTGTCTGCTTGGCAACTTCTGAATGTGGTGTATCATAGAAACATGCTTGTGATGCTATCCAGTAGAGGGCAGAGGACATATAGTCATGTTTTCTTTATGATGTTTCAGTGTATGAATTGTATGACCACTGGCAAAATGTCACCATCAGTTATCCTTTCCTTAGGAAAAAAAGAAAAATCAGGGAAATGATACAACCAATGTGTATACATTGCTTCCCAGAATTTTCAATAATACTGTTAAAAACCAATCCAAACTAATATTAGTTCTAAAAGCAAAAATAAGTATTTTAAGGGAGAATGGAAAATTTCACTGAGAGTGTGTTTTTTTTGACAGGAGTCTTTCTGATGTAGAAAATATTTTAAAGATATATCAGGAATATTTAATGGAATAATTTCATTCTTTAATGGCATATTTAAGCTTTAATAGGTTCTATCTTATCATTCAAAATATAAGACTTCTTAAGAGTAAGAAAAATAGTTGTCTCAAAAATGTTCAATTATTTTGTATCCATAAAGCAAAAATTCTACATTAACAATCTCACTGTTACTGGGAAAATCTCAAACACATAATTTCATCATAGAGAACAAACAGGGGTTAGAAAGGAAGAAGTAAATAAAAATCCCACTCTTACATAAACTTCTTCAATTCAAAAGAGCAGAGCACAACACTGGATGGTGCATCCTAGCTTTAAAATATTACAGGATAGCGTATTATGGGATATAGAAGAGGTTTGAGTGCAATACAGGGATTTTTTTAGCTAAGAAAACACTTTTTCCTATCATAGGAAAAAGCAGTTTTTATAATAGATATGGTTCACAAACCTGCCAAACTTCAGGGGAGGTCACACCACACAAGTAAATGGGCTGTTCCCTGTACAGTCATTTTTCCTATTTATATCCTATCTTCTTCTAATGAAACAGCAGTTCTGCAATTTTTCTTGTATTTGATAGAAGTCAAGCATGTTTTCTCAGTTTCATACTTCTAAAATATTTTTGAATGCATTATTCTGTTTCTTTGGAGTTGTCTAGTGAAGGTCAATAACAGATTAAAGTGATTTGAGATCCAAAGATCATTAGTGAGATTTTTTTCCCATTATATATATAAATTTGTTTTGACAGTGGGTTTTTGTGTTCTTTATTGGATTCTTTATTTTGCAGACTATGGAGACAGTGGTCAAAGTGTTCAGCTGCGGTTTCCTAGCCTGAAAAGCAGAGGGTAAGTGGAAACATATATGGTTTCCTGGGCTGTCTAGCAGAATGTCAGAAACAAATATACAGAACAGCAGAGCCTGTAAGAGACCCTCCTGCAGGAATCTGAAGCACAGCTCCTTCCAGGGCAACCACCTCTGAAAGGGATGCTTTCTTCCCTGGCTACTTGACTAGAATTGTGACATCACCCAGCAAAAGTGATGACTGAAGCAGGTGATACTTCAGGACTCCACAAATTATGTTTATCAGAGAGTCTACAGAGCACTTTCTTAAGAAAGCAGAGGGCTTTTATCCAACTTTTGCAGAGAAATTGGAGTATTCACTCTGTCTCAGTTAATTACATTCCTACATCTCCTCCAGTACAGAAAGATACTCTCTCACCATGCACCTCTGTGAGTTGAGAGTATTGTCCTCACTTACACTGCAAACCCTTCCCACAGATTGTAATGCAACTGAATTACCTCTGCATTAAGTTCCTCTTTTTTTTATTAAGTTCCAACAGGATTTAGGAAATTTCTCCATTGCACAAACTTTTCCCTGATATGTTATTAACATTTTCCACTCTTACTGGGTATGGCTGTTATCAAAATCTTATTGCATTTTTGTTTGTTTTTGCTAAAGCCCCTGACTGCTGCTCAGTGTTCTACCTACATCAAGCCGTAGCAAAATCAAATTTTAGGTATTACTCTACATGAAAGAACCAGAATGTAGCCCGTCAGCTAAAATCTCTGTGGTGGTGGGGACCCATAATTTTCTCCCCTCTCTGGAGTATTATAGAATGTTTGAATATCTCCTTTCTGATATTATAGAAAGGGCAGAACTATTTAATAATCACTATTTTTGCCAGTTCACATTTGAAGTTCTGGTTTTAGTTTAGTTATAATTTAGGCTTAGAAGATTACTTCAGCAAGTGAATTTCAAATGCAAAGGGCTATATGACATTTAGCCTGGTAACAAAGGTTACCTCTATCTGCATGCTAATGAACAGTTCTCTTCCAGGACATGCCAAAATAATCAGAAGAGATTAATGATGTTTTATGCCAACCAAGTGTCAGACATTCTTTTGTATTTAAAAAGAAAATAAAGTCTTGGTGGCAGTGGATTATTATTCAATTTGAAACAATATTATTGAGTCTCACACTAGAAATGTTTTGTAGAAAAATTCACCACTTTAGAGGAAATCAGTGAAATAGTCTGTGTGAATAAAAATAAAATATATTTTTATTGCAAGACAACAGGCAGTGGACTACTTTAACTGAGACTGCTACAGAGGAGATACATTCCCCAAGGACACCACAAAATCCCGTGTGTGTATTCACAGACTCCACAAGGTAAGACTTTTCACCAGGCCCCTCACAAGAAGCAGTGAAAACCTAGCTCTGGATTCAGAAAAACTATCCCCAGAGAAAAGAAAAAGATGCAAAACCTTTACCAGATTATGAAATATCTTTAGTCTAATTGAACAAAGATTGAAATCTGAGATGTCTGTAGTGCCTCAGTAGCCTTTGAAGAGAGATCAGGTTTTGCTGAAGTGTGCTTATGGCAATAACCCTTTGCATAGCCTTGATCTGGTCCTGTAACACTTTACTGTGAAATAAAGCCATTTTCTTCTTGTTGTTGGCCTCTATATTCTAATTTCATTTATACTCCAGGTAACTAGGTGTGGCTTTCAACTATGCTTGAGTAATTTCTTCAGAGCAGAGAATGATGTCTGACTTTAGGCAATTTTATCAAAGGCAGAAGATTTACAATTGCCTTTCCATTGCATGCAGTAAGATAGTGTCCTCAGGCAAAAGTGTCAGATAGTAAAAGAGCATAAGGGTCAGCTATATTTTGTTACAATTACTTTCTTCATTGTTTTGTACTTTCTTTTAACCATATTTGGACTTACATAGTTTTGTTGTATTTAGAATTCTACATGTAATTTTCAGAAGCAACAATTCTACAAGCTCCTGCCATTGTTTCCAATCTACATGCAATGTCTTTTAAAGAAGAGGTGAATGTGTCTTAAGCACTTTTCCAGGCAGAGGAAGTTCAGGGATTTTAAAAGATTGAACACACATAATATGAGATACATCAACTTCATAAACTGTGTAGGACATGGAAAAGTCTAGGCTAGTCATAGGTTTCATGTTTTGGAAGGTTTTGTTTCTAAATAAAAATATTTTATTAAATTGCACAAGAAAATATGAAATTAGTCATGATTCGGGAGGTGAAGTGAAAGTCTTATCAGGGCCTTAATAAAGTGGAGGGTAAGAAATAAAAACGTAGTCATCTGTGAAATGCATAGATAAATGAGGAAAAAAATAATTCCTTTTTTACAAAGTCTTCCCTTTTTGAATACAAGATTTTTGTTACCATCAGAAAAATACATAAAATTTTCCAATAGTTAAAGTTTCAATGTTTATATGTGTATGTTTAATGTCTGTATTATTGGTTCACAGCCGGCAAGTCCAGTAAAGAAAGAGAGGCACCATAGAAACGAAACTGGTAAGTATCATAGAGTTTTGAACTGATTAGGTTTGGATTTGCTGTTCTGTGAAAGATGAATTTTTTAAGGTTTACAGAATTATCAGCATTTTTGAAAATTGTTGCTCTACTAGGTCCCATACCTTACGTAACTATGGGGACTCCAAAATTCCTGATTGCTAATGAAATGGGGGTGTGAGCATGTGCTTTTTTATGCTTTTTTTATGCACTGATTTATGGGTTATTTGTGACAACTGGTAAGGTTGATAAGCAGGGAAGTGATGGTTCAATTTTTATGTCTTGTCTGACTAGTTGTGTGATAAAAATCACAGATTTTCTGACTGTTATATAAGAGGCAACAACTTTTTGCAAAATCATCAGAAATCCTTGCAGTACAGCTTCTCACATACAAATACAAACCACAGAAAGTCCAGCAGTGATTCTTTCATGGCTAGATTCAAATATGACGTGAAGTGACACAATGATCAGCCTTACAAATTCTTATTTAGTTGGTAACTTGATCGATCACCCAGTGATCTGCTACAGAGTACCATAGAGTAACTGGGGAAGACACACAGTTGTATTATTCACTTTCATATTTTGAACTACTCACAAGGGGACTTCTACAGCTAAGAAGTAAGCTGAAAAGAAGCCAGAACACAGGGTAGAGAAGCTAACTAACTTAATTAAATAAGGAATATGATAGAGAGGGTTATGATCAAGTTTTGCCATTCCAGATTTGCTGCCATTCTGGGGACATACCTATTTGGGCTATTTACCTTCATTCAACAAATGTACATAGATTGCATGATTTGGAGAGAGCAAGTTATCCAAGAAGTCTTTCAAAAAGTAAAAATACAGGAGACAGTGTCAGCTGTTCCTCTTACAAGGCAGTCACTGATAAGCTGGACAGCACCCCTTCCCTTCGATAACCCTCTCCTTGTGAGATACTTTAAGTCATTTCTGCACTCACCATGTGTGAGAACTGAACGTCTCTCCCAAACTGTGTCTTGTGGAGTACATGTTCTCTGGGATCTGGCCTGCTAGAGAACCTTGTTCTGTGTCACAAACCTGAACCTTTGACATCCAAGCTTAGGTGATCCTCACTGAGATATGTTACGCTGGGAAAACAAAAAGTTTTGCAAACAATAGTCAGAGCTTTTGAGTGAAAAGGGAATTGTGGTATAATTCCCTCATGTTGCCACTGAGAGTGTTCATCAGTAGTTACAGCATTTGATCCAGCAATGATCTTGAAATAAATGAGGAAAATGCCAAATATACTTTTTATTGAACTAATCACATGATTGAATCAAGAAAAAGGGAAACTCAGAATACATTTGGATTTTTGTTTGTTCTAAAAGTACTTGTGATATAATCATGAGAATCATCACTTATGCTCATTTTTAAACTCAACAGTGAATTTTATTATTTCTGCTTTTTCAAAATTAACATTTCTTTCTCAAGGCCTTTCAAGCACTTGAACTTCACTTTAATATAAAGTTTTGGTACTTTAAACTGTATTATTAAATGTACTTACTAAAAACTGCTTCACAGGCTTAGGAGACTCTCCAGAGTGAGAGTTTGGAGTTTATATTCATTGCAATCAATTATGACATGTCTAGCTGATTTGTGGAAGTGATAATTAACATGGCCCCACTTAATTAAATCAATAGCATCATGTAATTAAAATAACATGATATGCAAATATTCTCAGTAGCAATTTCATGCATAATCTGCAGGCTTTGAATTATTTGGTAGAATGTGTGCTTATTGGTAGAATATGAAATAAACCAAAAGATGTGATAGGTTTATTATCAGATGCTGATTGCAGGGAAACCTGTGCTTACATGGTGTGTTAGTTTACAAACTCACTCTACACACTGCTCTCTGCACTCAGGATATTGGTATGCATCCCACAGTAGCTTTACTAACCATATATTATCATGAGAATCATGGGTAAGAGCACAGAGGGGAGCAATACTTTATCCCCAGTACGACAGTATCAACAGCTCACAAGATGTTATTAAGGTAGCAGAATTTTAAAATTCTATATTATAAACCAATAATGTCAGTAAAACATTTGAATTCTTTGAAAATAACCTATGTTATCTGGAAAAGAAGAGGCCATACGTGGATGTCTTGGTTCTATGGCCTAGGCTTTAACAGGTATGACAAAGTAATGTAGCTAACCTGAAAATGGCCATGGCCTCAGTGGCAAGAAGGTGACTGAGGGCATTGAAAAATATCAGTGAGGTCTCCCCTCTGCCCTGTAAGAGTTAGGCCTTTGGAATTATCTTGTTAGATATAGTAATAAAAAGCTGTAGAAAAGAAAATACATTCTTAAAATTACTGAATTAAGACAGAGTTTGAAAATGGTGAAAAAAATTTAAAATTTTAAGGTCATGTTCTGCTGCTACATCAAGAGATATTGTGACTTTAGGCAACATAATTTAATGAATATTATTTTAAAAATCCCTTTGTGGACGGCCAGTTCCAAAATCAGCAGCATTTGTGGTCAGTAGTCAGATCCACAGTCATTACACATCACAGACAGAAAATTATTAAAGAAGAAATCATCAGGAAAAAGTCATTTATACTTCTAATAAACTCACAAAGGCTAGTACATCTACTTCAATTTTTCTTTTTCTTGTAATGTTCTCTTTGGATTATTTTATTGCTTTATAAAAGTACAAGTAGCATCTGTTTTATGTAGCGTAATAAGGATATTTTTATAGGTCTTAGCAGCTTGTTTTTTATACTTTCCATGATTTAATTTAATGTTGTGATCAACCTTTCTTCCTATATACTGTGATGTCACCCGGCATGCTGCACATTTCCTCTGTATTTACATAATGCCATTAGGAACCAGATACGAGTCTTTTCAGTGGCAAAGTACAGTCTGAGCAGTCCCACAGGATATGGGGCTTTCTGCTCTCCACAGTGTAACTTATGTCAAGCCTGAAACGGGTTTGTCAGAGGGGTCACCAGTGGTGTAAAGTGGTTTTAATTTCACTCTAGAGTTTAGGCACTATTCTCTGAAGTTAATAAAGTAAAACCTGTAATTTCAACGAGCCCTGTAAAGGTATTGCTTGTGTTGTAATGCACAAACTAACTTGGCCATCATTACTGTTACAACTACTCATGACATGAAAAGCAAAGAGGAAAACTGTACTCCCACTTTGTCATTAATGTATGCAATTTAAAAAGCTTCCCCACATATTTCCTTTCAATCTGCAGAAAGCACTGTCATAGACAATTTTGTTCAGAAAAGTGGAGCTAAATTGCAATGAGTTTATTAAGCTGTGTTCATAATCCACCTGCTTACAAATCAAAGCTGTCTCATGTTTTGACACTATCTCAATTGCCAGTTAAATACAATCACATTAATAAAGACATGGACTTACAACTTTCCTTTCTTTTTTAACATTAATTTTCTATATTTTATCAAAAGGACCCCAAATTTGAGCAATACTCTTGATTTTCCCGGGGCTTTTTCTGTGGTTTGTTTTTTTTTTTTTTTGCCCCAGCTGGCTAAATTACCAGTAACAATAGTGGCCATAACTAACTTGATTACTTTAATGCTTGCAAAGGTACCATGTCATGTTTCATCCCTAAGGGATGACAGGAATAGAATGCTCTCAACCAGAATCTAAGCTAACACTATTAATAGCTGTCTTGCTCCCAAGGGCTGCTTCTTGCATGGTACATGGTAAGCAGAAGCAGACTTCTGCTTACATTGTTTTACTCTGTTGCTGCTTTAAAACGTCTTATATTTTTCACCTGCTTCTTGTAAAGAGGGTAGTGCAGCTCACAGCAAGTTATCACAAGCGTCTCACAGAGTGTTGCATGCACACAACGTGAAAGAGGGCTTTCCACAGAAAATAGTTCTGATAATGTCAAGTGGGGAGTTTTCGTGTACTTAAACAGAAAATTATATTAATCCAAATTGTGAAAAGTAACACGTTTACAAGTTTTTTGTTTGTTTTTTTTTAAAAAATCTCTTCCTGTTTGTTTGCCATAGAATCTTTCAAGAAGAGAGTTAAAGCTGTAAGCAGTTACACTCAGAGCATTTGAGTATGAGTAGTTGCAGCCAGATGTATCTCTTGTTGTCTTTCCAGTTGTATGGCTCATGGAATCCCATATGGAATACAAAATTTGCTTCCTCATATTTAACCACAGATACAAACATAATTATCACCCTTTCCAAAGGTGGTCAAGACATAAGGGCACACACACAATTTATAACATGGATCAGTACTATTTCTTTAAAGACTGTGAATGCCAGGAAGCTGTGGTTACTTTTGAAGATTTTGATGTGCTTTGAGAGAGGAAAATTTGAATTGAGAGGGGATTGAGCTGGGAAGTGATGGTAAGCATAAAGTTACTTGAGAATGTGCAATGTAGCATCTGAGGTTTTGGATGATCCAATATGTGCTATATAAATAGCTCTGTGTGTGTCTTCTATGGTGGGTGAGTGGAAAATAAACTGCAGCCTACTAGTTTGCAGTAAGCCATTACCAGAGGATGGTGGCAATAATTTCTCAGGTTCCCAGCAGAGGATGACTTGAACAGTGACCTATGAATATGCTTCCAGTGGGATCTTCCTGCAGCTTCCACGTCCCATTTTACTGCTCTTTGAAGTCAGAAAGAACATTAAATAAGGGCAGCAGTAGATAGCATCTGCTTATCTCTTATAAGAGATAGAAGCAGCTTATACCCAGAGCCACTAAGCTGAATTAAAACACTGAGAAGATGGTATCATTTTAAATGTGATTTGTTCAGTGATATAGCATTCGGTAAAACACTGACTGGAAAAGATACTATGATCTTATTAGAGTACATGTTATGGGTGGAAAATTCAAACAGATGGCTCTGCTGCTGTGTGACAACAGAAAAAAGAAAGACCTTTAGTCCAAAAAAAAATTTCATTTAAAACTGAATTGTTTCAATGGAATAAATTTATATGTGTAATACAAGTGGTAAAACAATTGGATTCCTACTCAAGGCAGTCCTTGAGAAAAATATCAGAAAACCAAATAATGATTTTTTTGTGTTAATTTTCAATTTTTCTTTAAGAAATGTTCAAATATTGACAGAAAGCAATTTTCCCAAAAATGTTCATTTTTGAAGAAAACTCCGTTGACACAGTAATCTCAGATAAATTGCAAGTAGTAAGTGTCTCAGCAGCATAGGTGTGTCCAGATGGTTATTCAGCATTTTTTAACCTAGTGACATTTGGAAACTTTCGGCAAATATAAAAGGATGATGGAAAATACAAACTGAACCCAAATATTTTTCTTCATGAAATGATATCTTGGTTTGATTTGAAAGGGTGGGTTAAAGTCTCTAGGTTTCTTTTTAGAATAAAACCTCTGCTTAGAGACTTTTAATTTTTAGGTCAGGAATTAACTTTCTCTACATTAATATCCACTCTAAAGTAAAAGATCACAAAAAAAGCACATATACATTGCAGAGTTTGCTCAAGGTATACTGCATCAGAAGGCATGGAAACAGCAGTAAATATGGAGATTCAGGGTACTGAGGCGCTCCCTATACTCTTGGAGACTGCAATTTCAGCAGTCTCTAGCTCAGATCAGGACTGTACAGTGGTGGGGTCCATCTTTAGCTTTATATTTTCCACAGAGCACGCTCACTCTGAGACCACACTGCAAATGGAGCCCAAAAACTCAAAGCAGAGAAGATATGTATGGCTACTTCAATAACACTCCTGGTTCAAAATAAAACACTAATGCAGATATAACTTCATTTACAAATCAAGCTGCAACTGACAGAAGGGTAGAACAAGCATTTGAATTCTGGTTGCTGATGTAACATGAACTTTTTACCTATAAGCAGCACTCATTTTCAGACATCAATGTTTCTGCTTTCCAAAGACATTTTGCATACTTCTTGTTATTTACATATTCAATGAATCATTTATATTGTGCACTTTATTTCGGCATATGGGTTTATCACCAAAAACCCAAATATTAATATTTAATTGCCCGTATTAGGGAGAAGAGCTAATTATTTTCTCTATTGTCTAGAGGAAAATACAGAGAACGAAGCATGACAGAGATATGACATATGTTGCATTTTCTGAGTGCATTTGGTTCAGGGAAAACCTGTGTTCAGATGATTTTTCTTATGTATTTGATCTTGTGCTTGTGTATTGCATAAATATATATTAAATGCATGATAAAAGAAATATTATGCATAAATGGAAGTCTCAGGAGCCACCATTTTGTACTCAACTTCCTTCTGCTGAGAAATCATTCTTTTACAAGTGGATTCTACTGACAAAATAGAGACTGTGATGAATTCATTGTGAGACAAGGTACCTCGCATTGAAGGGTCAGATTGGCTGTCTGTTGTCCTGTATTTTCTCCATGTCTGATTATTTACCTCCAGTCTGCATTCCATGACTGTTCCAGTGATCAGAAGTAGTTCCTCTTACATTTATAATTCACAAAACTGCTAAGGGAATCTTCTAAGAAAACCCTAGATCCAGAAAATACTAGAGCTGTTACTGTCTGTTGTATCAACAACCCTAATTTTAAAATTCTTTCTTTTCCTTTGAGGTAATTTGCATGGAAGTTAGTCATCTCTCACTGTTTTGTAAGCTTTCCTCTCCCTTTTTAAATAGGGACAAGGAGGTATGAATTTGAAACGAAACCTCATTTGTAAATCTGCCTGATTTCCTATGTTTAAATTAGATAATTCATTTTAGCATAAATGCATGGGTGGTTTTAAACTTTGCGTATGAAATACACTTGATATGGAAAAATATTTCAGTTTCTGCTGCCATTTGGTATGATGAAGGTTAGCACATACAGTATGTAAAATCTGAATCCCTCTGAGGGAGATCCTTATTTGAATTGTAGATGAGAAATTTCTAAAAGTATAATTAGCTTTTCTTGATACCTTTTTCTCTTCATTTTGTGAAGAAACATCACCCACAAACAAGGACAGACAAAATAGATGCTTTCTCTTGCCTGCTAAGCAGCTGGGAAGCATTGCACTGTCATGTTCTCTGATTCATACCTCAGCTCTAATTCAGCAAATCCCAAGGGGGTTTTGAGTTGGGAGTGTCTTAACAGGCCAAACAATATAAAGCAGAAATAATTTAATAACACCTTCTCTAATGGCATCTCACAATAGCACTCCAGGAATGCATTCTAGCAAAATAAGGTGTTTTCTAAACATATAGGTGTTTTCTCCAGTTTGAAAGAGGATCAGGATGCATCTTTGAGCAGTTGTCCCTTAATTTGAGTCATTTGTCATTCTTTTTCCATTGTGTTTGTTTTGAAAGGTTTTTTTAAAATTTAGTAAGAGGATAAAAAGAGATTTCATGGAAAATTTAGAAATCTTCTCAGTGGTCCTCTGAATTGGAATTAAATAAAAGAGAGAATTTAAATAAGACACAAACATGAACTCTGCTGATGGCAATGAGTCCTTTTTATGTTTAAATAAGTATTAATATTATTTTAATTATTACAATAATAGTAACTTCCTGTCTTTAATGGTAAATTATAGATATTGATTTGATATCCACATAACCCTCCTTTTGAAGTACTGATGTAAAAAAATAAAAAAATAAAAAAAAAGTAGGATTAATATTCTGGGATCTCATTCATCAGAAGAAATGTAAGAAGAAAAGAGAAATAGAAATGCATTAACTAGTACTGCCTGTGCAGATTTTGGGGTAGTTTGTTTCTTTTTTATTCAACAGATGTTCTACCTCTTTTCCTCAATGGGTGCTGCTTCTCATTTGCTAAGACAAAAATAATTATTAAAAAAAGAAAGAGTGAAAAAGGAACCTTAGAATCCATTCCATCATTTTATTTCTCCACATGTATTGCTCAGCTCTTAGGAGCTACTCCCTGAAGAAATTGCTCACAACTGTTTGCGTCTCGTCACAATTTCAGGACACTTTTAGCACATTTCTGCACTTTCCAATGATCTATAATTTTGTTTTCATACACTCAACTTCACAGGTTGAACATCTTTGAAGTGATCCTTGAACATGTGTTTAAATTATAAACTTTAGGTGCTGTAAATCATTCAAATCTAAAGCAGTCTTAAAGACAGAGGCTGACAGAAGAGGGTAATTTCACCTTGTGCCTTTCCAAGCAATCTGGGCAGCAGCAGCACTCTCCAAGGGGTGGAATTGCTGCTTCTGTAACAACACAAACAGGTTGGCTCTCATCTTGTTGATTGCTTTATTTGGCTGAGTTCGTGCTTCTTTGTCTGTATCTTTCTGAATTTAGTTGACAGACTCTTTGACAGTGTGTTTTCTCTGGAAGACAAGTAAAAAATTTATCACTTCACAGGTTTGTGCAAAGAGTCTTCTCCCTACCAACATGTAAAACGTGTTTGATTAGTGTTACTACAGTATTGTGGAAAGCCAGGGTGAAAGCGAAACTCTAATTTACCCCTTTTGTTCAAGTACTTTAATTTTTTTTCCCCTCTCTCTTATTTGTGTATTCCTAGCCCCCTTTCTCCAGTTACATGATATTTTCAGAATATTTTATAGCTTTTGCAGAAACAGTCTTTCAGAAAACTATTAAACTCACATCTTTAAATTCCTTTAGCATTTTCAAAAGCTCTCTGAAGATGAGGAGTGAGATTTATAAACCAGTCAGCTTTTCCTTTAGAGCGTTTTTGTTTTTTTTTTTTATTCTGGCCTTTTTCCCCATTTCCTTATCAATTTCCTTTTCTCCTTCCATACACTCTGGCAAGACCATGTAGTCCAGACTTTCCCTCCCATTGCCCATGTATTTTTTGGAGCGTATTTGTTTTGTTGGTTTCTGGTGTTGAACTCCAGCACATTACCACATTGAAATTAAGCGTCCTGTGAAAAATTTAACAAAGCATGAGGAAACTCGGGCTTGCACCAGGGAAACAAACACGTGGTGGCTCTGAGGCAGCAGCAAGGAAGAGGACGACTTTTTCAGGGTGTCTCGGTTCTAGAAGACAGGTGTCTGCTAGGGAGAGCAGGAGCCTCCCTTGGGATGAACGAATGTAGACCCACTCCCTCCGAATTATTATAATTCTGAAATCAAGGGGCTTTCAGGCAGAGATCTGGGGATAGGAATAACAGTTCTTTACTAGTATAACCAGGCAAACAAACAACAATAACTACAGCAATAACAAGAACACAGAACCAGGGACCCC
>NC_031799.1:53131091-53155290 GCF_001522545.3 Parus major | reverse complement strand
AAAAAAAAAAAAAGGACACCTAACCCTCAACACAGGGGGACTGAGGAAGCCAGAATGTGGATGTGGGGAGAGCATATTTTGCTGCCCTGAAGCACCAAGCTGAGGCAGCAGTTGGTGCAGCCCCGCACTAGTTTTGTGTGATGCACAGTGTTTTCATAGGATCCATTCAAGTCAGCCCTGTTGAATTCCCTAAACTCTCCACAGGCAGTAAGGTACTGAGATACTTAACCATTCAAGAATGTTTACTTTTTGCCATGCAAAAAGTGTGGTTTTGTAGTACATTTAGTACTATCTATTTTGAATGTATTGGGCAATCAATTTAAACTTGTTATTGTCACTGGGGCTTGAGAATTTAATAAGCAAATACCAGAGTCCATTCCTTTCTTTTTAATTTTTACTAAGATGTTGTTCAATTTCAGACCTTAAAACAATCATGCTCTTCAGATTATTGAATTGAATGGGTCCATAAGTCAAACTAGTTCTTAACAGTATTTTTCTTCACTGATTTATTTGGCTGAATGGTACAGTCTCTCCTTGTGGAATGAGCAAAAAGGAAATGCAAATCTGAAGTTAGATCATAAATATAAAGCACTGCAATACCTATCAAATCAATGAGCAGCAGACCACAAGACAGTCTTTCCCATTTTTTGTTGTTGTATTGCTCTGTTTTTTGTCAGCATGTATAGGGAAAAAAACATCCCCTCATACAATTTTTAAATGCATAAAATGCAATTTTCCATATAGTTTCACATGTCCCTCATTGATCTTATGAGAGAATGTCCAGAGAAGCCAGGACTGCATAACTGAATTATTTTGGTTTCCTTTTCCATTTCCTCTTCCAATTTTTTAACAAAGCTCTTTCTTTCCCTAGTGTTTTGTTTTTTAATTTAATTCTTACTGGAGAAAAAAATGCTGCTTGATTTGTTTTCTTTTGTATTATTCATCAAGAAAACCAGCAACATATTGCAAAATGTGAACAAATTATTTTTTAAATTACTAAAAAGGTCACTTAGAGACACTTAGGCTAATGCTTGGAAAAAGGTAGTCACATTCGCACTCTTATGGCTACTGCCGTATCGCTCTAAAAGGCAATGATTTTCCTGGGCTTGTCTTCAATACCCATCACACTGGAAAGACAGAAGGCTAAAGGAAAGTCCCCACAAACAAGGCTGCAGAGAGACCAGAATTCTATTTTGGAAACCAATCAGCCCTCTGAGAAGGGACAGTTTGAATGACAGAATTCTGAAAATATTAAAAACTCTTTCCTCAATGTTTTGTAAAATCTGATCTTAGATTTCAGCAGGTGAACAAATTTTTCACATGTTTTCTTGAAAATTGCATCTTAATATTAAAGGGGCCAGAGAAATTAGCTTTTAAGAATTGTGTATTGTGATTTAATTGAAAATATTCAAAATGTCTTAGGAATTGTTCAGTGTAATAAGAGTACATTATTTTTAAACAGGATGCTATTGCCTTCAAATGGAATTGGTTTATTTTTCCCTTTATATTTCCATTTTACCACTGGAATAAAATTCGAATAAATTGTGATTCCAGCAACACTGTAAATATACCCTATCTTGTGGACCAGTGCTTGGCCTTACTAACTAGAGGTCTCAGTACTATAATAGGAACAGTTTTGTCATCTTATACATTCCTGATTTTCTTCTGATAATATCCTATGTGATAGAATCAGCTTTTGCCAAATTCTGCTGTCTCTTAGAAAAAAACAGCTCCTAGTCTCAGTTATAAGAAAAGCCCATAGACATAAACTGTATGGATATTGCCAACAGAGGTTTTATGTTGTAGTTTTGTTGTTGTTGTCTGTTTGTTTGTTTTGTTCTTGGTGGTGGGGGTGGGTTGGTTGGTTTTTCGTTTGGTTTGGGTTTTTGATTGTTTTTTGTTTGGTTTTTGTTGTTTGTTCATTGGTTAGTTAGGGGTTTTTTGGTTTCGTTTGGTTTTGTTTGTTGGTTTGTATTTGTTTTTGTTTTGGGGGTTTTTTTATTTGTTTTTGTTTGGATTTTTTTTGAGATGATGCAAATGTTTGGGGGGAGTGGGGGCTACTCCTAGATACAGAAAGGGCCAATTTAAATCAGGATAACACACTTAATGCCCTGTTTGAAGCATTTTTGTATAGTTCTGGCCAAGCCCTTTTTTTAGAGGTATTTTAAAGCCAAGCAACTCTGACTTTCTTCACTTTGCACTGCTTTTTCCTAACTTTTCCTGGTGGGAAACACAGGTGTCAAGTTCAGCTCAAAACAGTGCAACATGATGGTGAAATCATCACACAGAAAAGTAGCAGAAAGGTCAGGTCTTCACTATGATCAGAGTAGGACCTATCTAATCTTCACTTTGTACTGATTTATTCTGTCTCCACTGCCCTGAAAACAAAAGGATCCTGAAAAAGTAAATGAGTAAGCTACGGAGGTAGTCATTAGGGGATGCATTCCTAATAAAAATAGGTGTCCATTTATGAGTACAAAATAAATCAGAGTTTGCTTTGTTATCTATTTATTTTCAGGCAATTTCCTTTCATTTACAGAAATGCACTTGTCTATATTCTGGGGTCAGGTGACTGTGAATGAAATGAGATGTTTTTGTTCTTAGTGAAATGGCAAACATCCACTTGAAATATTCACTTACCATCCAGAAAAACGCTCTTTAGAGTGGTGACCTTTTTTATAAAAGGCAAATTCCTCACCTATCACACAAACTGCCTTACATTGCACATGGGCTGATATGTGGAAATGTAACTATCTGATTAATTTCAACATTTAATTGTCAAATTCTGTATTTTTTATGTGAAAAAATGTGTTGAAATTTAAAGTTCTTAGGCTTTTGAGTTTCAGTCCTCTAAAAATTCACCTTATAATGCAAATCCTTTTTAAGTAAAAAAAACCCAAAGTATAATACACCACAATTTTAACAAATTAAATTTAATCAGTCATAAATGTAGACAAGAAAATGCATTAAGAGAAGAGAAAATATCTTAAATATCAAATTGAATTTCAAAATAAAAATAAGCACTACACTATACTTCTCCTGTATTTTTTCTAAGTCATGTTGGAAAACCTTTCTCAATGGCAGCTTTTATATACAACATTTTGCTTTGCATCTTACTCATTTCTGTTATGTCTCGAGAGAGAGACTAGAAGAAATACTCAGTAGGGATGTTTGAGGAGCATGCCTTCAACTTTTCCACTGTCTGCTTTGTTTTGTTAGGGTTCTCCCATGGAGTGGGCAGATTGAGGAGAAATTATGAGGCAGCATTTACAGAAAACCTTCGGAAAGTAAAGCTTCTGATGTGCAAGCATTACACTCCCTTGAAAGACTAACCTATCATTTTCATGCAAAGTTTATTTGTTGTTTTGGTTTTTTTTAATTCCTGATTTGTAATTTCTAGTAAATGGAAGACAGTTCTGCTTTGTTGACCTTTCTCATTGGCATGTGGGCTGATGCTTCATTTTCTGACTCACAGATATGATGATACACAGCTGAATGTGAACAGCTAAGAGGATGGATTTCATTACCTTATAATGAATAAAAGGTTGAATTTTCCACGTCCAGAAAAAAATAATTCAACTAGCAAGCAGCATTTATGGAATAGGAAGAACACAGAAATTATTTATCCAGTGTTCGTGCATGTAAATGTGTTCTGTCATATGAGAATACACACACACATGCATACATTTGTTAATAAATAATTATTGGAAAATAAAGTTTTCGTGGTTTTACAGGGTTCGTTCAACGTTTAGCTCCTGTGAAAGTCAGAACCTACCTAAATTACAGATGATGGAGGTTCAATTACCCTGGTGCTAGCTTCCTGGTAAAATTCTAAAAATTTCTCCTTCAAATGCAATTTTAGGACTAAACTTGAGTATTTGTAATTTATTCAGAAAATTAGGCTTCAGATAGGTTTTCTTCTCCAGTCTATTTTAATTTTATAAAGGTAGCATGTATATAAATTAAACTAATTTCCCTAGCTCTGTACTGATGTAACTCATACCTACCACCTAACTACTGGAAGCAAATCAACATTTTGGATATGTTGCAGTATATCTGCTACCTGAGAACCTAAATTTTTCACACAGAGGAACATGTTTACTCTTCCACATTCCCACCTAACATAATAAGTTCCTGAAAGCAAATGTTGTAATTAATGTTCCTTTTGCATATTGCATGTGTAGCAGTGGGTAGTAGGTAGTCTTTGTGTACTCTCAGTATCTGCTTTTGCATATTCCTGTCATTACCTTGCAGCTCCTTCAGATGCAGTTACTAAATATAAGATTTCTAGAAAGAAACTAACCATAACTTTGGAAAATATCCTAGGAAAGTGTACGCTCACTGTTAGAAGAAGGATATACAGCTTTCTTACAAGGGAAAGAGGAGGGGCAGGCACTGATCTCTGTGGTGACCACTGACAGGATGGCCTAAGTTCTGTCAGGGGAGGTTTAGGTTGGATATAAGAAGATTCTTCACCCAAAGGGTTGTTAGACACTGAAACAGGCTCCCCAGGGAAGTGGTCACAGCACCAGCCTGACAGAGCTCAAAAAGCATTTGAAAAGCGCTCCCATAGCACACAGTGTGGTATTTGGAGTTGATTTGTGCAGGCTCAAGACCTAGACTTTGGTGATCCTTGTGGGTCCCTTCCAATTCAGAATAGTCAATGATTCTATGATAAAAAGAAAGAAATGTGTCTTCCTTTTCTCTGCACAGAAATATCACCAAAGCACTAAAAAAAGTTAAAAATAAAAATTTTAAAGTGTGATTAAAATTATATTTTTCTCTATAAATATCAAAATATTAAAATAATTCCATTATTCCCTCTTCATATCTCTGCTCATTATGTGTCCATCCATATTTCTTATTTCCATCTAACTTCCATATTTTACTTGCTATTGTATGAAACCATCTTAACATTTTCTATAGTTAATTTGGTTATTTCTTCTGAGGAAATGATCCATTTATTATTTGTTGTCCAAATTCTTGTCTTTCAGTTTTGTATCTGAAATCATTCTGCTCTTCCCTACCTTTTTCCCTTTCTTGCTGACTTCCTTTCTCTCTTTATTCCTTGTGACTATGCTTCCTTGTAAGTAGCACAAGAATTTCAAAAGCACAAGATTTTCATACCTTTGCATTGATTATGGTATATAAAAAAACTTTTCTGACACTTTCTGTTCTAATGGCAGAAATTTTTCCATTTGTTTCTGTATCTTCTTCCCTCACTCTGCTGAGCTCAGGATACTGTTTCTTAGCCAGTTAATCACTGACTTGCAAGGAGACAAAAGCACTAAACAGTTCTGTGCTGAATACAAAAAAATATTTTTTTCTTTTGCTTTTCTTCCCCTATGTCACGCTTCAGCAGCTTGCAGTTACAGGCTGGATGTCCTGCTGCTACTTGCAGTGTGCCCAGCTTTGCATTTTTTTACCCTTCTGTCCCTTTGTGGCATCTGTGCCAACAAAACCTTTTCCCCTTTGCCTGAACTTTGTATCTCCTCTAGTTTTGCTCATACTTTCATCTTGCATTTAAATCTTTTCAAATAGACATTTTCTGGAGGATTGGAAATGTTTAGCATAATATATTCTATTTCACTGAACAGTAGAGAAGTGTAAATCTCCCTTTTCCTAAGGCTAACATATTATGTGGGTTTAGTACCTACTTTTATAGCTTAACTGTCATTCAGACTAAAACCAAGAGTAGTGCAAAGAGATGTTTCCAAAGACAGGTTTTATATCTCCAACTTCTAAAAAGGCAGTAAGAGGACCTTCTTCTCCATCCACAGATCTTAAAACACTATCGTTGTCTATGCAATAGGATTTGATGATAATATTAAAAATTAGTTGGACAAGGTGTGACTGACTGCACCACATCAATCAACTGATATATTACACAATAATTTTAGATAGTCAGTGATATCTCAAAATGACATCAGGACTTGCACGGTATGTCACAGACAGCTAAAGTTCATTTGCTTAATAGAGTTATAGAAATATGGTAACATCAACAGCATTGTTGACTGTGGACATAGCAGCTTTTATAGCTCTGCTATTTCCCATTAAAATAAATTAGAAAACTGATGGAAAATTTATTGCTGTCTGCTGAGTATTACTGTACACAAAAGGTTGGACTACTGTGGCCTTCTTCTTTCTTTGTGGTGTTTGAGAAAAGATTTCATTTCAGTTAAAAGATTTTATTTCAGTTACTTTCATAACAGCAGTGAAAAAAAAATTAAGATCTCCATCTAGAAAAAGGCAGTTCACCTTGTTGATAAGAAAAAGATCTTTTTGTTATTTTTTAAGGTTGTCTTTGAAGCCCAACATTGCTAATGCAAATTTGCTTTAGCTGTTGTTCTCCATGCCACGTGTCTGCAATAACTACAGATAGATTAATTTACAGTAACATAACATGGAGGAAAGGATACGTAATGTCATCAGGGACATGAGAAGTATGTGTCTTTTCATTTGTTTCTGTCAAGCCCTACTTTGAGAGAACTCAAAGATAACACGTATAAAATTTCCCATCAAATGTCAGAGCATGCACTGTGAGGGCAATAGCACAAGTGTCGCAAGGCATTCAGCTGAACAACTCTTTCCACTCACTGTGGTTTTTTCTGTGTGGATCCTCGGGTATGTAATAGCAGGTAAGCTTCTAAAATCAGTTACAGAGAAAAAATCCAGAAGGCACCGCTGCCATTAGTTTCCCTGATGCACCATAAGCTTAGGGACTGTGGAGCCCAATGGGAATTGAGATCCTTCCAGAGAACTGCAGTACAGGTCCAGCATGAGCAACATTCCATGTAGGGCAGCACAGGAAAACAAAACTTATGATAAGCTGTCCTAAATGAAGTCTTTGTACCTTGATCAAATTCTGAAATTCCTCAGCATATTTGCAAAGCAGAAGTCAATGTATTTTGTATTTTTATTTTGCAAAAGAATAAAGGGCTGGTGTAGTGGTTTAGACTTGCCAATTTGAGTTTCCCAGACAACACACCAAACAATGTGGTGGGTTTTAGGGCTAGCACTTACTCATTTCTTGCTGTGAGATATGGATTAGGAGAAGGGCAAAGCAGGATTAAAACTTAAAAGCAATTAAGAAACTTTATTAACAGGAATAAAAGAATAAGAAACATGAGGATAAAACCTCCAGAACACTTCCTCCCCCTGCCCAACTTTTTCTTTTCCCAGCTGACAATACAGACACAAAACCTGGGATGTTAAAACAGTACCAACTATACACTAGTCTTTCATCAGTTCTTGTAGGGAGAGGAGTTTTCTCTTGTCATGCCATGGAGATTTCTCTACAAGAAACAGTTTTCTCATGGCTTTTCATTTCCACGAATAGCAGCTGCCCAGGTAAAAATTCTGTATCATGACATTCCTCCCATTTCCACAGCCCTCCCGGAGGTGTGTCCATGGGCCATGAACTCAAGGGGTGTTATTTTAAGGATGAGTTGTTCAAAGGCAAAGGTTCTCTTTATCTGTTTCCTTCTTTTCTCTCTGGGGGCAAAGGGTCTTCCTCGGCTCTCATCTCTCTCTCTCTGTTCAAGCTTCTCATGGGATCACAGCTACTCCAACATCTGCCTGGCTCCATCAATGGATGCCTTTGCTCACATCTACAGCTTGTATACTTTATCCCTCCATACTTTTCTCATGAACTAAAGAAGGTATTTTCACTATATCACTGTCCAGCTCCATGGCTCTACCAAAAGAATATTTCATCCCCATTCAGCATCTCCTCCTCATCCATATTCCATCTGAGGCTTGACTCCTTCTTTTACTGACCTTGATGTTTTCATGTTGTCTTTCTACGTGCCATCACACTGCCTGTCCTTTTCTCTCCCTGGAGAGAGGGACAAGGTCTGCAGGTCTCATCTGTGTAGTGAAAGGGTTAATTCTTGCCCAGTGGCCACAGCAGTCACAGTGGATTTCAGGCCATGCTGGGCACTTCCCTCCTGGGCAGCTGCTGGGAGGGCGGGTGGGGAGACTGCCTGGAGCCATCGGTGTAGGCCGGGGCAGGGGTTTAGTGTGGGTGAGATGTCAGCAGCCATGGCCAGGCCCAGCCTGGGACCAGGGCCCCGCAGCCTCCATTCCCCACCCTGGAGACGCTGGGCTCCAGCCTGGCACCTCCCAGGCTGCACAGGCCTCGGGGGAGCAGGGCCGGCCTCACCAGAGCTCTGTCTCCTTCTGCGTCTGGAAACAAAGAGAGCCGGTTCCCGGGCTTCTGGTTTTTAAAATACGGCATTCACAGGGGCAAATCTAATTTCTAAATGGTGCAAAATGTTGTCAGTTCTCAGAACTGGCCGGCTATTGGCCTGTCTCAGGCACAGAGGAAGCTCCCAGCAACTTATCTCAAAGAAATCACTTCCATGGGGGGTTCTTACTTCTTTCTCTAAATGTCAATCAATGTAAACTACCACAGCTGGAAAATGACAAAAGCTAGGATAGCATGGAAACCAGTGACCAGCTTTGTTTGTCCAGCCTGCCCATCTCCTGCCCAGTGGCTGTGAGTTCAGCACACGGGTTTTCTGGCAAGCCTGTGATCTCCTAATAAGAAGGCTATTTATTCCTGACAGAGTAATGTGAGAGGTGACCAGACACTGTGAGCAACTGCAGTGCTCTGGGTCCTGCAGAAAAGCATGAACAAATGAAGAGTTTATATTACATCTGTTATAATAATTACATAATGTCCTAATCACGAGAAGTTATAAGCACAGGATAAGAAACTCCATGGTAATTTGAGCTTCCTTCCACTGAAGGAATTAAAATCATAGGATCTGAGAAAAACTTATGTTAGAGGGGACATCTAGATATCAGTCAGTTTATCTTCGCAGTGAGGCTGATGCTGACCTCAAAGTCTTGGATCGTTTTGCGTCATTTTGAAATTAAAATAAGTATGATGAAGGAGGTGACAGCAACAGTGAGGCTGGTAGGAGTGGAAATTTTTCTTATGTAAGAACACCAGAAAAAAACAGTAGGGTAGCAGGTATTAAAACATTCTACAGTGCTGCTGAATGAGCAACACCTGTCAGATTTGTGTGTAATTCATTACTGACCTCTTTCTCAGATCTTCTCAACAACATAGATACTTGAGGCTTTTGTTGCTTCTTTTTCCTTTCACAGGTGAAGATTTTGTTGTTGCTTGAATTCAGTTTTCTGACATACTAACAGTAAAATGCATTGTCAAGAGTGGTGTCTCACAAAAGCAGCTCATCTCCCTCAGCTCTGTGACTTTTTGTCACAGAAGACTGGTGGTGAAACCTAATAATCACCATTCAGAAAAAAACCTCTGAATTCCATTCAGAACACAGACTCATTAATACAGTTCAGTTACTATATCTCTTGAGCCAAGGCTTGTATTAAGGAATCAAATTGCTCACCAGCAATCCTCTCCTTTATCTGATTTGGCTCCAAGTCTGTTTCTGCCTTCCCAATAGCTAAAGCACTATCACTGATATATAAAGTCCTTTAATTATGACGGCTTTGCAGGAGTAACTTAAATTCAATAATAAAAATATTTTAATATATAAAAATTTATGAAGAGGATTAAAAACATGCATTTTCTTCACTGAATGAGCAGAGCTCAGAATATTTTTTAGAAAAAACATTCTTATTGTAATTTGAAGACTTAGATTGGAATATGATGGCTTCTATATATTTTTAACAACCCTATTTTTAAATAATGTAAAAGAGGAGAGGTGCATATAATGTTTCCAGGCAAAGAATATGAGAAAGTCTACCCTGTAAAGATGTATATAGACTCTCTGGTTTTCCTGTCTAGTAGCTCCATAGATGTAGTGTACCTGGACAGGATTAGGACTTGTCAGTTTGTCTAACTTTTTTTCTTCAGTACATTTGGTTAATGCTTCTGGAAATCAGAATATAAATCAATGACACTCAGTGACAAATGTGTAGCTCTTAAGATTGGAATAACATACTAAATCCTTGCCAAGATATCACTTTGGAATCTCAGATATACCCCTTGGCTTAGACCAAATGTACTTCAAGATATTTTCAGTAAATAGCTTTCCATTCATTCTCCTCACTTTGGTTTCATATAGATTTTAACATGCTGTTTCACTCTGAGAAGTAGCTGTGTCAAAATAATTGTGTTGCTTAGAATTTTTTTCTTATCCACATTCCAATACACTGTTTTACTTCACTGAAAAAAAAAAAAAGTTTTTATGCTTATACTGAGAAATTAATCTAGCTTTTATTTTTAGCTCCCTGTTGGCTTTAGCAAAATTGGTAGTGTAGAAGCAGAAAAGCATTTCAAGCTCCTCTGTGATACTATCCTCTTCTCTTTCATCCCTGATGCCTGTTGTACAGACATCAGGGGTTCATGGCTATAGCAAGAGGGAAGAAGATCAGTGGCTAGGATCCCAGAGATGCTGCCAGCAGCCTTAGTGAGATGGGGACAAGAAGTAATATTCATTATCCATTTGGAAGCTACCCCATGCACACATGAGCTCACTTACTAGCTGTAATCTGTATATATATGTATATATGTAGGCATCTTGTTATTCTTGCCAAAAAAAGTCAATATTTTTCATGTATGATCAATTAACTTCAGTCTTACAACAGTAAGAGTGGAGGAATGACTTTATGATACTGCAATACTTTAAAATATTTTAAATAATAATTTTAATTAGACTCTGAAATACAGTATAACTGGAGTGACACAATTTGATGCTTTTAACGGTACCAGGTTATATCTCTTCAGATGTAGGGTTATTCTTTTGAATTCCAAGTTGTTTCTGTCTAAGATACTAAAAAAACCTGTTCTCTGAGCAGTGCTAACGAGGCTTTCCTCTTTATGTATTTGCTTCCTTTTCCCCTTAGTACTTTAGTCAATAAAATTCTTGTTCTCCATCCCTTCTCTTGAAGGAATTCATAGGAAACATTGAACCTAGAAAGCTGCCTAAATGTTGGCTGGCCAATCAGAGCATTTGTTTTGTAAAGCAACTTTACATGGTGGTTGCTGGCTGCTCCCAGACAATCTATGTTTTTTCTAAGTGTTCTCTGGGACACTAATGTGAGGCTCCCCTGCCTTTTTGTTTACGTTTCATAAAGACAGGAACCTATCACTGCAAATTCTTTCAATTTTGGCTGCAATTTGCAAGCAAATTTAGAGGTATGATAGAAATTACAGATAGTTTGTTGTCACAAGAAAAAGAAACAGATATTTTATTTAATAACTTCCTGTGTTAAGCACAAGTCACCTTACTGTTGGATCACTTCAACCACATAAATTATGAATCATGGAAAATACAAAATTTACTCCTTGCTTTTGAATGAAAAGGACAAGTTTATTCACATTTGTTTATGTTGTATTTTTATATTTCTAGCTGGGATTTTCATCCTTTTGCTTGGAGATTTCTTAAACCGTTTTCTCACCCAAATGTGATCTCATTTGGTTCACACTCATATACGATTGGAATGTTCATATATATTGTCAAACTTTTTGACAGAGACATATCACTATTTTTCTGGACATTTCCTCTGGTTTATAAAATATAAACTGTATCTTTTCTTTTAAAAAGCACTTTTAGTCCACTGTAACCAACCTTCTTTTTCACCCCAAACTCCAGATCTGACCCAGTGTGATGTCAACATCTTGATAAATTTAGAGTTGCTTATGTCTTATGTCTTTCATATTCCATTGTCCTCAGGAGGAATTCCCCTTAAATCACTACAAAGCTGCAGTACAATCAACCTTTAAATTTGTGTTTTCTTCTCTGTGGTGTTCATGCAAAATTTCATGAAATGATGCTGCTACAAGGGCAGTCAGACTGATGAACTTTACTTGCCCTCTTTCCTTGCATGCTCCCATCCATTCTACATCCACATATTACCTTTATCTTTTACTAAATCTGCAAGATGCTTATGTCAGAGAGCATTCTTGTTCTTTCTGTGTAACATCTGTCCTGGTTATTTTGTAGTCTCTGACAAAGGAACCTGGGTATTGCAGCAAAGTTGATATTTCTGTAATAAGTGACTATTTGGAACCTTAAAATGCGTACTTTAAAATGTAAAATATTACTAATAAAAGACAATATTTTTTAAATGTTTTTAATAAAAATGTTCTAGAAATTTTAAGCTAGCACCCTCTTTGGTATCCATTTGTTTTTGTGCTTGGTCCATTTTTTTTACTAGGACATATCTTCAAATGGAGCCACTGTTGTGGGATTAGAAATGTTGCATCCATTATAACAGAGTAGCAAAACTGACTCCACAGGTGTACAGCAAAACAGCACCTATTAGAAGCTACTTTTTAAAAAGCTGCTTTATCTTTGGTATAGTCCTTTGACTGTAGTTAGACATTATGTAGCATGTTTTTTTAAGTCTGCTCCATTTCCTGCCACCAACCATCCCCAGTAATGCTGAGGAATATAAAGGGGAACAAGAGGAAATCCAGGTCCAGTTTTCCTTTAACCTGGTCTTGCACATATCTGCTCTGTGGCCTCCCAAGAACAGTTACCAGTAACTGTTTGTAAAAGAGTTACACAAAACCCAAGGGTCAGGACTCCCGTTTACTGACAGATTTTTCAATGGAAAGTAATAAAGCTTGCACAGAAGCAGATTCTCTATACAAAATGTAACTTCTTTCATCTCTTCCTCCTTCATATTTTGAGTCTTTAAGAATAAGAGTTTTTGAGTTAGGATACTTTTAAAATGTGAAGTTCTTTACAAGACACAGTGGGTAGAGATGAGATTTGATTACTAGTTTCTTTAAGCTTTTCTTATTCTAAAAATCTGAAGAGTACTGTGGGCTGCAGTCAGTCAAATGGTTCCATTTGTCTGTTATGTAAACCCCTCCCAGTTTGCCTGAATGTTCCCCGTCAATCACCTTTACCCTGCCCCATCTCCCCATCCATCACTGTAAACCCCACCTCTCCTTCCAGCTCCTTCCATGTATATCATGCCTTCCTTGACACGTTATTGGTTGTTATGTTATGTTCCCGCTTTCTTTGTATCCCCATTGGTCCCTGACATTGTAACCTCCTCCCCTCACCCCTCCCTCCATGAGCTCCCATTGGACCCTGGACTGTGCCCGCCCCTGAGATAAAAACCTGTGCACAGAAGTGCTCAGGGTTCTCTTCGGTCCTGATTTGTCCCAGCAGGGACCCTTGTGCCCATTCCCTTCCCCGAATAAACCTGTTCCTGGGAAGTACAGCCGAGTGAGACTTCTCCATCCTTTTACCACCACCCACGATGACTGATTTGGCAGAGCCTGGCAGGATTCGGTGCTCTGAAGGTTCTGCAGTGGGATCACCTTTCCCCTGCAGTTCCCCACTCCTGGCGACTGCCCGTGCCGGAGTGGCACCGTAGAGCCAGCCTGGAGCTCCAGTGCGGCCAAGAGCAGCATCAGAGACCTAGTACTAGAAAAGGGGTTGACCACTACCATGAATTGTGAAAGCAAAGCTGGAAAGAGATTGCTCATGTCCCTAGACACAAAAATATTGCAATCTTTCATGTATACTTTGCAGAACTGTGTTTCATATTCTACTCTGAAAACTATTGTAAACTAAGACAGCGTAAAGAGATCGAATTAAAGAGTTTTACTTAAGAATTCTGAAATTGCTGAAAGACTGCTCTTCTGCTGAAAACAGCTGTAACTGCAAGAATTTGTTTAATATGAGTAACAATCCTGGAAAGGGATGAATGAGGCTTCTGTTATTGAACTAAGTTGCTGCACCAAGAACTTGATCTCTACAGATATTTAGAAGCCCTGTAAGCTTTATTTAAAGCTTCATTTACTCTGTGGGTGGTGAAACAGTAGAACAGGGTGCCGAGAGAAGCTGTGGTTGCCCCATCCCCAGGCAGTGTTCAAGGCCAGGCTTTCAGCAGCCTGGTCTAGTGGAAGGTGTTCCTGCCTGTTGCTGGGGGATTAGAGTTAGTTGATGTTTAAGGTCCTTTGCAGCCCAAGCCATTCTATGATTCCATGATTCTATGATTCCATGTCTAAAGGCTCTGACTTCATCACAGAGATCCAAAGACCTACAGACTTCCACAGCTTTTAGTTCTAACTGCATTTAGTTTAGCAGATGTAAACAAAGTTGTAGCATAGGAGTTTGTCGAGCCCTTAAAGAGGCTGCAGTGCAAGCTGAATTTTATAGACACATGTAGTAAGATATTTCAAGTTTATTTGCCAAATTTAGTCTTCTTTCTTAAGAGGATTAAACAGCTGTGAATGTTAGGAATCCTGATTAGAGCAGAAGGTCCAACTCTCTCCCTCAAAATAAATAAAAATAAACCCCATAGAAATTATTTTCATCCAGTCCCTCTATCAGTAAGAAAAAAAAAATAATAAAACCTTTTCTTATGCAAATTTCTTTTGTGGTTTCATATTTTATTTTATTTTATGAGGAACATTTGATTTTATCACCATTTTCTCACTTTTGTTCTCACAGAGTTTTTGAATTCCCATTAAGTTTTCCAGCTTTTAGGTAACTGGGTAAAAAATATTTTTCTTTTTTCAAAAGGGGGCATGAGTAGAAGCTGGCTATTATCTTTACTTGAATTTACTTGAATTGAATAATATAATTTTTTTCTGCTTTAGCTTTTGGCAGAGTAGAAAGCTGAAGATCAAAGCATGCAAAAACTTCACAAAGTTTAAAAATCAAATAGGATTTCAACATCAGAACCTGTAAATTTATTGTCATTAATAAAAAAATAAATTGGTGGAATGGTACCAAAGCCATATCTAGGATTTTTCACATTTTAACCATAAACTCTTCTGCTAATAGGGGAAAACAATTCCAAACTCTTCATAATACTACATTTCAAATAACAATACTAGCAGATTCACATGGAGTATATACAAGATTCACTCAAATTTTCTGTAGCAAAAGAAAGCCCTATCATTTGATGTACAGAATTTTTCAAGTAGAAAATATCAGACTATGTTCTCTTCAGTGTCTGCAAGTATTCACAAAAGTCTGAGTCTACACTGAGGCCAACATGGGTCTCAATTTCTGCTTCCAAAGCACCTAGTAAATCTTGAGTTTGCATCCCAGTGGAGCAGTAGGCACAGAATAGAGACACTGATGTTAGTTTTATGAAAGCACCAAATCACAAACAATGAAAGAAGAAAATAGAGTACTAAAAATTATTCAAAAAGTAATATGAAAGAAAAAGCACTATTCTGCCAGTGCATAAATTCATTATACAACTACATTTTAAATTCTTTCACTTCTGTTATATTACTTTTGAGATGTGAGAATAGCAACTGAAGAAAGTGCAGGGAAGGGTATCAGGGTTATGACCAAAGTTAAAGAATAATATCAATAGAAGGAATAATTAAGTACACCTTACTCTTCAGCCTGGGGAAGAGATGGGTGAGGAGAAACAGAACAAAAATCTATTAAAAATTATGAGTAGAATGAAAAATTGTAAGGTGTTATTGTTTCCTTTCTTTTCCAATAGAAGGCCTATGGGGCAGGAAAGGAAGTAAGTTGAAAAAATATGAAAGGAGGTAATGCTTCACAGAGTTCCTCGGGACGTTGTATATGCTCAGACTTTATGTAGGCTCAAAAAGATCTGAGCAAATTAAGAAAACTGTTACAGGCTATTTAAAAGCAACACTTGTAACTCAGAAAACTCTCAGTCATAATTTCTACCTGTGGAGATACACAAACATCATCTGCTCTACAGCTTGTGCTCTGTGATGACGTTATGGTCACAGCTAAATTTTGCTCTTGCTCAGCAGGGTTACTTAAATGTATTACTTACACTGTGTATATAAATATGTACAGGAAAAGAAGGACTGTAAGGGTAAAAATGCATTTTGTCACTTTTTCATGAGTCTCTTTGAATGTCACCCCATTTAGTAGATTCTTATCTATAAAATAAACAACAACCAAATAAGACAAACAAACAAACAAACAAACAAGCAAAAGAAACCATCACCCTAACCCAACAGAAACACATTTTAATCTTGTACTTCACTGTATGCCTTTCAGTATTGAAATCAGTTAATCATTTGTGTTAAATATCATATTTATATGTGCAGTGGTATTATTTGACATAGATAGTTTGCACTCTAAAACAGTCATATTCTCTCTCTTTAAAAAGGAGATAGATAATATGAGGCAGTAATAGAAAAGCAGTTTACAGATTTTAACAATGTATCTGTCAAGTTATCTGTTTGTCTTTAAATTACTTAAGGATCCTTGTGGGATTTTGGACACGCATTAGAGGTTTTTTTGTCTAAAAATGCCAGCCTGTCTCTCTCTCACACACACACACACACGCACGGTCTCCCAAGATCACTGCAAGACCTACAGCATTTACCAGTATAACCACATATAACTTTCCTCAGTTGAAGCTTCACTTAAAATGCACTCATTCTGTCTCCATTCTTTGGATTTTCCCTTTAACTTTGGGCCAGATGGTGCCAGTGGGAGCCCGTAATGTGAATTTGTTCTCACAAATAAGGAACTTTTGAAGACATTGCCCTTCTGTGAACTGCTGTAATATCAAAGGCTACTGAAGCTTTCTTTTACAGAGACAAGGCTTGGTTTGCTGGTATTGAATGGGGTGAGAACACAGATTTCTTTTTTCCAGGTCTGAACATAAAGACAGTACTGATTATCACCAGCTTCTGCATAGAAAACACAGCAGTGCAAGGCTTATTTTGTATGACACAGACCACCATGTATTGACACCATTTCACTTAACTTCTCTCCATTATAGTTGCTTTTTTTTTTTTTCTTTTTTTCCATTTTGGAAGCTCAGTGTATAAAATACATAGTACAAAAGCATGTAAACTCAGCAGATAAGTTGTATTCAACTTTTTTGTCTGCTTTCTTCTATTCTGACTTGCTTAGTAACACTGGCAAGAAGTTGGTATTTTAAACTGGAGAAATGAACTCCTGTTTTCAAAAGGTGCAATAGTTACTGCTTCAAATATCATAATTAAAGCTATGCTTAAGCACCCTTGCAAAGTGAACAAAAGGAGCTTCCAACATTCAGTGGTACATAGTGGGGAAACTAGAACCATGACAATTATCCCAAAAGAAGATCAAACCAAACAAATTTCATTTTATCTTGAGTCAAAGATACTCTACTTAGTAGAACTGAAAAGGAGAGTTTATCTCTGTGAGACAGCTGAAATTCAGATGTTTTACTTTCTCTAGCAAAGAAAATCTAAGTTCCAAAACATTCCAGACGACAAACATTTTCAGGAAAGGTCAGTTAAGCAATGAAAGTATTTTTCATTCTGAAATGGTTCAGATGTATTTTATATCCACCTAAGTCAGTATCATGGCTTACAGAAAAAGCAACACAGCTCTCATACTTTAAAAATTTGACTTCTCAACTGCCAGGGACATGTACTTTAGCCAGGAGCATTCTTCTGTGGATAAACTTGCTGGCATACATCATAATAAATAGAGTCTAGCCAAGTTGAAGTAGGGTGATGTACCCATACTGTACTACTTCAGTGAGGCTCTAAATCTGCTTAGTAGAAAGCAAAATGAACTTGAATCATCCAGACTGAAATCTGTTGAGGTGGATAGCCATAATCAGGAAAAAATAAGTTTCACAATAAAAAAATTATTTGACAATATACTTGGCCACTGACTCCTTGATGGATGGGAAAAAGCTGTGTTTTGTTTAAAAAATGTCGTTGCTCAAGGTCATATTTTAAATTTTGATGAGTATGTGCCAGGGCCACTCACAGACCAATTTCCAAATCTTTTCTTTTGTTCAGCAACTTGCAAATTACATGCAGTCCTTTTGATCTCACTTGTTTTTTGGTATAAAGTTACTCTTCTCATATGCATGAGTGTTGACAAATTGGATCCCAAATTATTCTGCAATATTGAACACAATACTTAGATATATTAAGACATCTTTTGCAAGGATATAAACATTAGTTAAATATTTCAATTTGTTTTGAATGTTTTCAGCTGCATCTGTTGACAAAAGAAAACTTCTTTGGTGAACACCCTTTTTTTTTTTTTTCCCTGTGTGTAGCCTCTGTTTCTTTATTCTTCAGGCTGGTGTTTGTAGAAAGTAATCTACAATTAATTCCAAAATTCTCTCTTTCCTAAATTTCAGGTTCATCAGGAGCCTCAGACTTCTTTTATTTTCAATATTTCATAAGTGCAGGGTTTTGAGGAAACTGAATAGCAAATAAAATAAAAGGAGAGCTATATTTACCTATTCCTTTTGGTATTCCATATGTATTAACTAGCATGTATTAACCGTGACTTTTATTAAAACTTCTATTGATTCTTGTGTTTAAAATCACTTATCTTCCCCAAGAGTTTCCAAAGTTCTTTCAAATGTTGTGCTTTTGACAGTGTTAAAGAGTAAGGTTTAGAAATTCCAGGAAATCATCTGTTTTCAAATACAATGGACTCTCATCTACACACTGAGCCAAATCTTTTTGAAATTGTGGTGTTGGAAACTGTATTTGTGGTATGGTTTCATGTATGAATAACTCACAGTTCTACTCAATCTTATAAAAAAACTGACTGAATTTTTATTCATGTTCCTAGAGAGGTATGGTAATATTATTCTTTTATCATCCTTACTGAACACAAACTGTCAAGTTTTGGAAAAGGAGGGGATACTTGGCTCACTAACAATTTTTCCACAAGATGTTTATATTCTTAAGAGGGCTGAAATTTACTGAGTCCCAGGCCCTGTTGCTGGCCAATAACACAGAGTAGATCACAAAACCTACCCATGTCAAGGCTGACATTCTTGTGTACTAAAATCTGCTGCTGTTGGAAATTGGCTTCTTTCAACCAAAGCTACAAAGGAATCTGGATATGGATGCTGTATTTAGATACTAGGCACCATTCTGTCACAAAATGCTTTCTTGTAGAATGCATAAAATTTATTTCCTTTCTCAAATTTCCACAGAAATCCACAAAGTTTATCATATAGTCTTCTAATAAGTCATTCTTCAGTTAAGAATATTGTTTGTATTCCAGTTGAGAAACAGCAGTAGTATAAACATCAGCATGGTTTTCCTAGTTAATACATATGGGTTTATTTCAGATTTCTTTTCCACACCTATGTCCCTTCTCAGCTAAAACTGAAAGGTGGACTGGGTGGTTTGTGGTGTCTATAGCATGTTTCTATTTTACAACACAATCACTGGAAAAATTCTTCCCATTATGTTAGCTTACTGATGTAATGGTCATTTTCACCGTGCCTAAATAGTCAGCTTGTTGTTTTCTAACTCCTCCTGTTTTATGCCTGTGTGTGTACATGCACAGCCACAAAGAATCATTCCCTTTTGCAACACTATCCACTGCAGCAAAGCTGTTAGAAAGAAGAGAAAAACAGAATCAAGTTCCTGGATTTTTTAACATCCTTTTAATCCTAGCTGCTCTTCCCTTAGTTCTAGCTCCAAGCTGCTCTTTTTTATTCTTATTTTTTTGGCATTGATACCATAGTCAACAAATAGTTTGGCAAAAATCAGATGATGCATTCTTGTACCAGAATAAGGTTTGTGGGGACTTGACCCTAGATGGCCATCAGGTGCCCATCAAAGCTGCTCTTACTCTCCCCTCCTCGGCTGGGCAGGGGACAAAAGATTCAATTAAAGATTTAAGGACAGATAGATAATTACTCACCAGTTATCATCATAGGCAAAACAGACTGGATTAACATGTTAATTAATTTATTTACTTCCAATCAAAACAGAATAGAATAATAAGATATCAACTCAAATTATAAAACATTTTTCTCTGGCCCTTCTCTTCTCCCCAGGAGTAATTTTAGTCACAATTTCTCTCCCTCCTCCTCCCCACCAGCACAAGGTGATAGGAAATGGGGGCTGTGGTCAGTTCATCACACATTTCTGGGCAGGTGGAGGAGGAAGGATTCCTCACACTTTTTTCCTGCTACAGCATGGGGTCCCAGGTATATGAACTCCTTCAATGTGAGACTTTCCCAAGTTCTTCATGAACTGCTCTAGTGTGGGGCCCTTCTGGGGTGCAGTGCTTCAGGGACATCATGGGTCCCCCATGGGGTCACAGCTCCTGCTGGCAGTCTGCAACACTGTGGGCTCCCCATGGAGTCACAGCTTCCTTCAGGCACCCCCTTGCTCCCTTGCTCCTGCAGGGCTTCTCCACAGGCTGCAGGTGGATCTCTGCTCCCCCATGGACCTCCAAGGGCTGCAGGGGCACAGCTGCCTCTCCATGGTTGGCACCATGCAAGGGAAGCTCAGCTCCGGCACCTGAAGCACCTCCTGCCCTCCCTCACTGTCCCTGCTGTCTGCAGGGCCTTTTCTCTCACACCTTCTCTCTCTATTCTCTCACTGCAGTTGCTGTTGGGCAGGGTTTTTTTCTCTTTCCTAAATCTGTCCCCCCAGAGGTGCTGCCACCACTGCTATTGCCTTGGACACGAGCAGGTCTGGCTGGTATTGGCTCTGTCAGACACAAGGGAAGCTTTGAGCAGGTTCTCTCAGGAGCCACCCCTGAAGCCCCTTCCTCAGTCACACCTCCAGCTCCCTTACAACTACCAAAATTTTTCCAGGCCCAATACAAAGGAAGAGAATATTGTTTTAAATTTGGCTCAGAATGTAATTAAAAAATAATCATTAAAGATAAGTGTTTTAAAGTTGTATGCCCTTAACAATTTGCATCCTTGATGCTGGCCAAGTAGGTCCTTAGACTGCTAATTTTCATTTTTAAAAAGTCTTGCAGAACACTTAGAATTCTAAGAGACTGGAGAAAGGATAATATATCAATAACTAAAGAAAGGTAAATGGGATGACCTGGATAATTACTTCGTTGTCAGTATGACATTGATCTACGTAAAATAATGGAATTACTTGGGTGGGACACAATTAATAGAGAATTTCATGCATAATTAATACCAGTGAATAATTAATATGGAATTTGTGCTATTCAAGAAATTTTGTTGGTTTTTATTTAGTTGGTTTTTAAAGTCAGCAGTACTGTTAGAATTTTCTGTAAAACAATTTTCTCCTGGACTTAACATTATCTTAGATTTTCATCAGCAATGTGGAATAAGATACTATCATTATTCCCACTTTCAGGAAAAAAAAATATATTGAAGAATAGGTAAAGACTACCTTATATATAATGGTCTGAATTGTCTTCTTAAATTCTAAATAGGTTGTGTTCCTGTGTGAGCAAGTAAAGTCATCTGAGGGGAAATCGTGTAGAAATTAGAGGATAATGACATGTAGATATTACTGCAAATATATCTAGATATTGCTTAAAAGATTTTAGCTTGGAATTCTGTAAAAAACTCTTGGAACTGTGGTAAATAAACTTCTTACCTCGATCTCATAATGGGTGGCACAGAGACAATTTGACACTGCAGAAACAGTGTAATAATTGAGTAATAATTGCATTATATATTTTGCCTTTGGTATCTGTTTCTACATAAACTATGTATTTCCAGAATATTAGATAATTCCTTGATGTTCTAATTGAAAAAAAATGTATAAAAAATTAAATTGTTCCTGAGGGATGAAAATAAATAGTGGATTGGATAGTATAGCTTATAATAGAAGAGTCCTTGAGCTGAAGCTGAAAGCTTAGAGGAAATGGCTTGTTCATAATCTAGAATATCAATATGGGAAAGAGGAGCTTCAGAATAGAGTCTTTTCAATAAAGCAGAGAAGG
Source organism: Parus major (assembly GCF_001522545.3). Classification (NCBI taxonomy): domain Eukaryota; kingdom Metazoa; phylum Chordata; class Aves; order Passeriformes; family Paridae; genus Parus; species Parus major. Next base: position 53,133,673 of record NC_031799.1, on the reverse strand, counting down.
AGAAAATAGCATTCACCAGCTAAAAGCTAAAGCTAGGGAACATCAGCTCCAAATGAAAAGTACACTTTCCACAGTGGCTCTAAATGGCACTTTCTCATATCAGTAGCAAATTTTCTATCAGTGGAAAACAGAAATGGAGATTGGCAGCTTTACTAAAAGCTTCTTCTGGTTCAAAGAGGCATTAATTCAGCAGAGTCCTGTTTTGTAGGAGAGGAGGCCAAAAAAGATGGGCATAGTGATCTCATTTAGCTTTATTATCCACATATCTGTTAAGTGCATGCAACTTTAATGCTGCTGCATAATGTAAGAATGCCATCTCTTCACACGCACATTTCTCTTGCTTTGACTATAGGAAAATAAATCCAAAACCTGGCATTTACTCTGTTCATGGGTATCTGAAGGCTGGAAGCTTCATGTGCCCTCCTCCCAAACAGTATTTTTTTCCCTGAATACTTTCCCTTTCCTAGCCAAGGACATTCAATTTACCTAGACTGATACTCCATAGTGTAAATTGAGAATGAAAAAAATTTGGAATGTATGTTTTCCTCTATGTTGCCATCCTTTGTAAATTAACTTTCTTAATGCTCCTATCCTGATCATCCACTCACTGACTTGTTTCCTAAATTGACTGAAAACTCAGATTTTAGCCATACTGTTTCTGTTGAGGAGACATTGTGAGACATTAAATTACATCTGGCTGCTTATTTTATGTCTTACCTTTCAGAGTTAATGCTGAATTGTGTTACTCAGTGTGATAGTCTCATTGTCAAAGGGTTAATAATCATCATTAGTTCCTTTCAACAATACTTCTAAGACATTTTCAACTTGATTACAGGGTTAAAATTCCCTCGATTTAGTGAATCTGCTGCAGTAAACAAGCAGTAAACAAGGGTTCTTGAGTGCTCATTCCCAGTCTCTGAAGAAGAGGATGGAGAGAAAGGTCTTCTATTGCACAAGGCCATCAGAGCATCTCTTCAAAATCTGAGGGCTCAAGGGAGCTTGGTTAGGGCCGCAATGAGCTAGGTAGTACAGTGTGGGCAGGGCTGTACTGTGGTGGTTTGCTTGTGGAAGAGGCAGATGTAAGCAAGCTCTGCTCTCAGACATATTTTCTTAGAGATTGTCTATAATAGAAAGTCCATGGTGCTTTTTGGGATGAATTTCATGAATCCTTATATCTTCCTGCTATGGTTACAGCCTAGAGTGTCAGAAAGCTCTGTGGGGAATATGTGGGAGTGCCTGGCCTGTAACCCAACACATAATATCCCTGTGATCATGCTGGAAAATCTGAGCTGAGGAGATGCCTTGCTCAGCCACCTTGAATTTTCAAGCAAATTTGTTTTATGTCTGGTGGAATGACTTCTGCTACCGTCTGGCCTGCCTTTCTGCAGCAGGTCATGCTGTTTCTCACCTGCTGCATGGCATAACCAATCTACAGACATACATCCTGCAACCCATTGCTGTGGAAAGATGTGTTCTGTGCTGGCACCATGCCCTCACTGTGCTTGGTGATAGTCCTTAACCATCACATCCTGTCCTAAGAAGCTTGAGTAGCTGATTTTACAAGCTCATGCAAGGCTATTCCATCCAGCTGGCCAAAATGATCTTTAACCAAGCCATGGACCACCATTTTAATATAAGGGATATGAGAGTTCTTCTCCCTCTGTGCAAAGTGGGCCATGAAGCCCCTGAGCTTTCTTTGGAAAGAGATTCCTGTGTAGCTTGTGGTCATATCCGCAGGAGTGAAAGGAAAGGAAACATATCTCATCTCCCATGGAGGGGGAGGCAGAGGGAATTTGTACTTTTTAACCCTGTCTTTATGAAGTCCATTCTGGTTGCAAATACAAAGCAGTTGAGAGACCCCTTACCTGGCCTGTGTGGGGACAACACTGAAGTCCCTGTTGGTGGGTTGCTACCACTTGCTGTGTACATGTCAGCTGGAAGGTCTTTTGTTCATTCCTGGTTTCCAAGTATTCAGGTTGTTGAACACCTAACCTGTAACCAACACTCATTCAAGAGCTGTTAGGGCCTGGAGTAAGGGAAACAGCATCACTTCCAAGAGCAGCTACTGCAGCTTCAGTAGGCACTCTGTGGTGGCCTGGGGCATTGCTCCCAGAGGTATATTTTTGCTGGAGGTAACCAAAGCAGTCCCAAAGGTGCACGAGGTGGCTCATGCAAGCTGTGATTACAGCTTTGAGGAATTATGCCCTGATGAGTTACCCACAGTCTTAAAAAAGCTTTTGAAAAATTAAGCAGTAGTAACCTGTATTCCCTCTAGGCTCATCAGTTCTCATGACTGGTGTTGTGGCACTGTGTCCTCCACACAAGAAGGCAGAATGCAAGACTGTTCCTTGAGAATTAAAGAGCTGGTGGAACTGCATTTAGAAAGGATGAGATCATTACCCCCTCCAAACACCATTCTTTTCACTTGACCAGAAAACCTGTTGTCCAAGGGCTCACACAGACTTACACTATGACAATGACTATCATGGCTATAGGCCAGCTTCAGATAGCCAACTTCAGAACATTTCTAATATATCATTGCTAAAAAATAATAGTAGATTTATCAAAATTCCTCCCTCCCT